>NW_022437016.1:3951765-3991220 GCF_009761245.1 Sapajus apella | reverse complement strand
CTTACATTAAACATGTATATTTTTTGAGATGCAATAACAAAGCTACTTCCAAACTATTCTAAGAATTTAGCTGCTTCTCTGTCCTTTAAACAGGTACCTTTTCTATCCTGGTGACCATAGAAAATATTCGAAGGTAGCTAAGTTATAAAACTCTACTTTAATTTCATAATTATCATGTTCTGTCCAATGCAATCTAACAACTTGGAACTAGACATAAAGTGGAAGTTTCTCTCCTCCTCTCATATAGGCCCTTTTCAGTCTAGTAGCCTATAGGGGAAAGAGAACATGTGTATAGTGGTACTCCTTTCTATTTGTCTTTTAAACATTCCATTATTGGAGCAAGCATTCAGGAGGCTATGACAGGAAGCAAGCATAGAATTTCTCATTGCACTGGCTGGGGATTTAGCTTCAGTGCTCTTTGTGCATGAAAGCTGTTTAATGCTGTCCATGTCTCTCTTAGGTTTTTCTGATTCTGACATCCCCAACTCTTGAGTGTCTCTCTTTTAAAGTTTTCATGATGCATTTCTATTCTAGATTACCTTCTCTGACTCAGTCCACAGCCCTCAGCTATACGCTGGTCCTCATACTTCTCCATTTAACCCTCTTAGGCACTGCTGGGCAACTCCAAATCTGTGTTCTTTATTACACGGCCCAGAGCTGGTTTGTAAGGAAGGCCAAATATACTTTGGTCTAATAAACTTGGTGGGGGTAGTTATTTCTCAAACCACAGCTCTCTGTTCTGAAAGCATAAGTCACTTTATCCAGGGTCTTGACTTTTGTATTTCTGAGATATGACTCAGGTGTTAGATTACAAAAAATATTTAATAAGCCTTTCAAATGATTTCCTTAAAGTCACATGTATTGATATTAGACAAACAAGGAAGCTTCCCTTATTTCCGGATAGGGGTGTGAAATCTAGAGAATATACAGAGCTGTCTCCAATATTATTTCTTTAATCTTCAATTAATGAGCACTTTATAGTCTTAATGAGAGATAAGCATTGAAATATTGTCAGATAGATTCTAATCCACTATTTTGAAATGTGTGCTTCTTGGTTTAGAACCTATTTAGGAATATACTTCAGTCAAAATTTGTATTCTAACATTCTATCACATATATAAAACTTATAATATCTAGCTATATTGCTAACAACTATATGATTCATGATCAAGTTGAAATTACTATAATTGTATCATGTTTTTCACCTATAAGAAAATCAGGGTTGAGCACAGTGGCTCATGCCTGTAATCCTAGCATTTTGGGAGGCCGAAACTAGAGGAGCTCTTGAGCCCAGGAGTGCAAGAGCCCCCAAAAAGGAAAAAATGTTTAGAAAATTAGCTAGATATGGTAGCATGTGCCTATAGTCCTAGCTACTAGGCAGGCTGAGATGGGAGGATCACTTGAGTCCAGGAGGTCAAGGAAGGGAAAGAGAAAGAAAGAGAAGAGAGAAAAGGTGAAGGAGAGGTGGGGGGAAAAGAAGGAAGGAAGGAAGGAAGACAGGAAGGGAGGCAGGGAGGCAGGGAGGCAGGAAGGCAGGAAGGCAGGAACTAGTGATCCTTAAAAAGAGTGCTGTTTTCAATGTTGTGGGACCGAAAGTATCAAATAAGCCTGATACATCTCAGTATACCAGAAAATACACAAGTGCAAACAATAGTGGGGTGGTATAAAAAAGCATATTAACCAGCCTCAGGCACCTCCCAGTGAAATAAGCCTGATGTCAGTTTAAATAATTTTGGCAATATATTATAACCCATTGAATAAAATAGGTACCCAAGAGTACATTCTGATATGTTAGTAAATAAAGAGGGATATTTACTTGTCCTGTTAAATGGAGACTGAGAAATGGAAAAGACTGGCAGTAGGTAATCAACATTTGGCAGCCATTGTAATAATTCGTTTCTCCAACTAATATTAATGGATGCTGAAATTAGTGAGTGGAGGTTTGACAAGGAATATAATGTTTGCCCAGTCTCAAAATGACTCCCATATAATACTAAGTAATTACAAAAGTAACTTTACAGTAGAGAAACCTGACAGAAACAACTTACATCAGGCAAAGTTAGCAGTGAGACAATCGAAACTGTGTACCACCTGATAGGATACAGTGAGAACACAGGACCTCTTGCTTTATATTTTTGCCAAGGATCTGTAACTTAAGTCTGATCATAAAGAAATATCAAGCAAATTCAAATTGAGTGACATTCTACAACATAATTCGTCTATGATAGTCAAAAATGTCAGAGTTATTAAAGACAAGCAAAGGCCGAGGAGCCATTCCTGATTCAACGATACTAAAAAGATACAAAAATTAATTTCAACACGCAATTTTGAATTGGGCTGTCTTTCTACAAAGAACATTTTTGGGAAAGTGTAGACCCTTGAAAGGGATTGCAGAATTGTGAATTAGTGTTGTATGTTACTGATTTTCCGAGCGTTGTGGATGGTGGTGTGGTTATGTCACAAAATGTTCATATCCATAGACTTTGTACACTAAAGTGTTTAAGAGTGGTAGAACAGCATATCCACAACTCATGCTCAAATGCTTCAGGAAAATAAAGATGTCTTTATATTATTGTTATGACTTTTTTTTAATAAGTTTAAAATTCCTTCAAATTTTTTTTAAAAAGAGTAGAGAAAAAAGTAAAAGTTAAAAATTCCTTTCTCTGGTAATATCAATTACACATTTTCTGACTCAACCAGTGCATGGCCTAATGGCATCCCTTACAGAATGATGGCAGTAGGCAATTGATTACCTCTTCTCGACTCTCCGTATGCATGAGCTTATTCATATGCACGGAATGCTTTGGTAATTTGTTTGATTTTGGATATACAAATATTAGTGAGCCATGCCATAAGGGTATTGAGCCATGTGTTGAATGCACAGGTCATTTGATAAACATAAAAAAACTACCAAAATACCATTAAGATTGCTTAATGTGGGTTAGAAATCAGATAATAGTTACATTTTCAAATAGTTGCAGTTCTTTTTGATGAAAAATTATCTTTATTTCTCTAGGCACAGATGGTACACCAATTGATTGAAGATTAAGGATACCAATTTTGATTCAAAGAGAGCTTAGAGAAATACTGCTTTGTATGATAGTGAGTTCCCAGTAGTAAGATCTGCTCAAGCTAGTCTGTGGGATAACTTGTTAATGATGTGGGAGAAGAGAGAGATGAAGTAGAAATGAAGGAAAGCCTGATTTCTAAATTCTCTTGCAACTAAAATACTTAACATTTTATGATTCCCTGAGCAATGGAAGGCAGAATTAGACTAATCAGATGTACTCAAGGAGATAGAGACTTAAATATGGATGTTTGTATTCCTATTCATGAGCATTTCAAAGGTGTTCCACTTCTAAGATATAAGTACAAACTCAAAATGTCTATTTTCTCTGCTGTAGATTCAATAACCATCTTGTGTTGATGGGCCTGACTTCAAGTGGAAGAAAAAAAAAAAACCTCCTTCTTTACTGTCAAAATAACAAACAGAATGAAATTTCAGAAGAACATTGATGAATCTTTACTTCATAATTGAAAGATGTGCCTATTAAGGGGACACAGCAGGCCTGATGGAATTGTGTGATCATTTGCACAAATGCTAATTTTGATATGTGGCACTTCATAACTGTAAACATAGCATGGCTGAGTCCATATGATGTACAATGCATTCTTCCCCCAGGGGGTCTAGGCCTCAGCGAATCGATTACTGAAGGGCCATTTGCGGGGATTGAGGGATGGGGTGTTTACTTTCTCTTCTTGCTGTGCTGATGGACAGAGCCAATCTGAAATGGCAGGATGGTGTGCTTGCAAGAGAAACCATCTTCTTCTCCAGAACAACCATCTTTCCATGTACAGGTGTAGATATGAAGCCCAGAGAAAATAATTTCCATTCTGTGGCCTTAGTTTCTTCATTTGTAATATAAAGTATTTGGAATAGATAGGCTAATGTCTCTGAAATGGCTCTGCTTGACATGCAGTCTGGAATGAGAGAAAGAATTTAGGCTTTTAATTAAGAGAGCCAAGGATTCAGGTTCTGCTCAGCCATTTGGGAGATCTTGAACCAAATTTCCTGAGATCGATGAGCATTGCTTTCCTCAACAAAAAACAAGTGAGAAAAATAACACATTCTTTATAGGGCATTGGGTACGCTAGTTGGCACAGAGTCCTCCCTTCATATTTTCTGCATAGCTGAACATTTTACATATGTAACTTAATACTCAACAATATGTATATCATTGCATAATCAAATATTTACATTTGTGCACTTTTACCCCTATGAAAGTCCAGGAGGTGATGGAAAACATGACCAAGCAATAAAGATATGCCACATAGCCTCATCACCATAAGGCAAATGTTATGCACTGAACGTTTGTCTCTTCTTAAAATCCATATGTTAAAGCCCTCACCCTCTCTGTGATAGTATTTGGAGGTGGGGTCTTGGGAGGTAATTAGTTTTTCATAAAGTCATGAGGTTGGGTCCAACATGTTATTTGTATCCTTATAAGAAGAGGAAGAGTCCGGGCACGGTGGCTCATGCCTGTAATCCCAGCACTTTGGGAGGCTGAGGCAGGCGGATCACAAGGTCAGGAGTTCAAGACCAGCTGACCAACATTGTGAAACTTCATGTCTACTAAAAATACAAAAATTAGCTGGGCATGCTGTCATGTGCTTGTAGTCCCAGCTATTTAAGGGGCTGAGGCAGGAGAATAGCTTGAACCAGGGAGGTGGAGGTTGCTGTAAGCCAAGATCACACCAATTGCACCCCAGCCTAGGCAACAGAAAGAGAGGCTCTGTTGAAAATGAATAAATAAATAAGTAAAAGAAGAAGAAGATCTCTTTTTGCCATGTAAAGTCACAGTATGAAGGCAGCCATCTGCAAGCCAGGAAGAAAGACCTCACCAGGAATTGATTCGGCTGGCATATTGATTTTGGATTTCTAAGCCTCTAGAATTATAAGAAATAAATGTCTATTTTTGAACCATCCCCTTTATGGTACTTTATTATGGCAGCATGAACTGACTAAAACAGCAAATACTCAGTAAATGTTTGTCAAATAAACACATGAATAAAAGTACTACATGTCAATTCTCACCTCCATAAATGAAGGTCCACAGCATTAATTAAAATTGTAAAAAAATAAAATTTTTAATAAAGATGCTAACTTGCCATCTGCCTCCTATGTATGCAGGATTTTCTTTTCTTACTCCTCCTCCTCCTCCTTTTTCTTCTTCCTCCTCCTTTTTCCTAGTTCTATCTGGTTTGTTATAATAGCAATGGAAGGAACATTTCTTATGCAATGCTCTGAGCTCAGATCCATTTACCTTTGTGTGGAAAGGTCCATAGATCTGTGTGCAACCTTAATGTAGGTTTCTTTTAAGCGTTCACTGAAGTAAATTAATCAGAGACTGCCTTTGGCCACACATAGAAAGCCTCTATAAAACCCAATGGGGAATGTAAATTTTGTAGTGAAATCTGAAAACATATGCATTTTGTACAACCCATCTCAAATTCTTTTGGGAAAGATAATGAACTAAAATGTTGGGAAATATAATTTTCTCAAGCAAGAAATAAGAGAATTGAGTAAGATGAAAAGAATGGATTTTTAATAAATGGTCCAGTATTTGATGTTTTCAAAAATCAAATGAAAGGCCACAAATTGAATAAAATAGTTTTTTGTTAATGGTGAAACTTGCAGGGCAAGTTGGAGCTCATTAAAAGGTGATGGGAACTATGCAGATTAGATCAAGTTTGGTAATTGGCTGGTTCTGAATCCATTAGAAAGGTTATAGGGCTGTTTGGGTGGGTTATGTTTTATAAATGGATGATTAGAAGTATATTAATGGGCCAAAGGGTTATAAGGATATGATTGGTTTAGTAATATAATGTCTTGGATAACATTAGACTGGGGACAAGATTATATGGATAACATTAGATTTGGGGAATAGGTCAGTTATGATCATATTAACTGGGTTATGGGGTTGCTTGAAAAAGTGTCCTGTGTTTAATGACAGTGAGAAAACAAGTATCTAATTAGACTTCCTGTGCATCCTTAGCATTTCTAATACTCTGGTGTCTTTATATGTAGACATTGCCCTCCAAAATTTATGTGGAATCTTGACCAAGATCTTACTAAGAGTTCAGGTATCAAGCCAAGCCATTAATTCCTAGCAGAGTCTGGTTTTCATTGGCATGTGTTACCAAAATATAAAAAATGCATACTGGGAAAGGAGAAAGCATGAGATTATGTCACTATTGCTCAAAAGTGGGTTAAAGAGGAGATAATATTTGAGCAGAGTCACAGCAAGTTGAACACTAGCTTGTCACAGAGATGGTAATTGGAGACTGAAAAGGCAGTCTATGAAGAGGGTGTTCTGTGAAAACATGTGGGGATGATAAACAGACCAATGCCTTCGAGATGCTCAGAGGGCCTGTGTGCATCTGTGTTGGAGAGAGTGAAATAAAAGAAGCAGGGCTGTACAGATGTGTGTATTTGTGTTTGCAGTAAATGATAAGAAAAGATAAGACAGCAAGGCTGGAATTTAAGGGAAGAGTGTATAATTTATAAACTGTGTTAATTAAAAATGTGAACTTCATTTTTTCCACCAGTCTACCCCCAAAAGTATTTCACAGCAAACAAATATCATAAATACACAAGAAAACAAGGCCGGGCGCTGTGGCTCATGCCTGTAATCCCAGCTCTTAGGGAGGCAGAGGAGGGAGGATAGCTTGAGCCCAGGAGTTCGAGACCTGCCTGGCCAATATGGAGAGACCCCGTTCTCCACAAAAAGGAAAAAAACAAAAAGACAAAAAAAAAAAAAAGAAAACAATAAAAAATGAGGATTGTGTGGTCAAATACGTTTGTTAATGCTGTTTTAAATTCTTAGCATCTGCCTCTTTCAGCAGATGTTTAATTCACATTAGAAACTTAAAGGTTGTACCTGGGCGCAGTGGCTCATGCCTATAATCCCAGTAGTATGGGAGACCACGGTGGGCAGATCACTTGAGGCCAGGAGTTCGAGACCAGCTTGGGCAACATGGTGAAACCCTATCTCTACTAAAAATACAAAAATTAGCCAGGCATGGGTGGTGAGCACCTGTAGTCTCACTAGCCCAGAGGCTGAGGAGGGAGAATGGCTTGAACCCAGGAGGTGGATCGTGCCACTGAACTCCAGCCTGGGCAACACAGCAAGACTCTGTCTCAAAAACAAACACTAAATTTAAAGATTGTGAAGAGTTCTGCAGTTACAAAAATGATTCCTTACCTTCCTTGTCCCACCACATTTTAAGATTTTGGAATAATAGATACCTTTTTACCTATTCCAACCTCCAAAAGAATGGTTATTAATATTCCTCTGCATAAATGTTCTAAGAAATATACTTTTGGAAAACATTATTCTAAGAAAAGGGAAGCTGTTAAAAGAAAGGCTAAGCATACTTAATTTTCTCATTATTTAAAAGAAGATAGACTAATACAGAAAGTTAATTTGTTGCAAAGAAAACGGGAAAATATTGATATTGTAGTGGAATAGTTAATTTGAATTATCTACTCCTAAATGGGTATATGACCTTTAGAAAACTTGATCTCTGTGTGTCTCAGTTTTCTTAAGTATATGATTAGGATAACAAAGGAATTTAAGAGTACTAGATAAGATAATGCTTGTAATGATGAACAGTGCCTGGTTAAGTAGTGAGAGCTCGATTAATATTAAAAGTTGCAAAAATTCTAACCTTCCCCACAGTCTCAGGTATTCTGGCATGCTCAGTTCAGCCTCCTATTCCTAGGTTCAAGTGTAGGAGCTCCTCCTGATGTTATGTACAGGGTTTCCTTTTATTCTACTATCATATATGGGAACATTATAGGGAGGCATTTTTACCAGGTAGTCCAAGGGTTGTAGAGTAAAGCTCGTGGACTGGGCATCAGTTTTCCTCTTGGCTGTTGGATAGTAAGGATACTTGACATAAATTGAATGACACGATCCTATGATGGGTCTAATTATGTAACTGGTGCAAGAAGCAGGATTTTGAGGGGTAAGCACCCTAAAACACATAAGAAAGGAGCCACCAGCTAACAAGGTCATCCTGGCGATATAGCTACTGATCTCAGGTCTTGGGCTTCTAGGAAACCTTTGCCCAGCCCCATGCTCATTTCTTCCTGGACAGTCATTCCGCTTGGAATCTATTGCCTCAGTTCAGAACACTTAGACTTTATAAATAACCCTCCCTGTCTTCACCAAGCCTGTTGGCCAAGACGTTTTATAAATTTTAAAATGTTATGTATATTTTTTTCTTTTTATTTCTCAATATTACTTTTGGCAAGTAATCAAAAAGAGCCTGGACATAAACCAAGTTAAAATAATAATAGATAAAGTGTTTTTCCCCTTCTTTCAGGGACTGGCAGAGTTACTCTTAAGAAGAAATAAAAAACAAAACAAAAAACAGTCTGATCTCTGCTTTTTGGGTTGGGAAGAGTGATGGAGTTCTGAATCCTGTTCTAAGTCCGTTTTCTGCCCATTCCTATTTCTCTATGATTTCTACTCTAGGGCAATAAAGAAACAATTAAGTTTCCATATTGTGCTAAACATCAAGATCTTACTCACTATTGTTACGTTGGGTGCAATAATATGGAAGAAAACTTGTTTTACTCTTTGGTCTTAACTGTAGTCCTTAAATGTTCTTACCACAAGAAAGAAAGAAAATATGGATTACTCTCGCCTTTCTTTCCCTCTTGCCTTTCTTTTTCTTTTCTTCCTTGACATCTGTCCTGCATTTTCCTCTCTTTCTTCATGAAAGCCCCATTGATGTCATTGCTTTTCCCTCTGGCACACTGACAATATTTTACACACATTTCTCTTTTTTTTAGGTTCCATTTTTGTTTTATTTAAAGTTTGGTTTGGCATAGAAAAAACACTCACTCTTAACAAGTTAAAATAGCCAAATAAAATTTATTGCAACTTTTGTAGAATTCAACCTGCGTAGCAAGAACATGTTATGTTTTTTCCTTACTGAGGATTTAATGATTAAATGTGTGTCCCTCCAAGTTTTAAACCGCTTGCAGAGGACAATTTTGGCTTCTTCTTTCTGTCATTTTCCTGGTCCATGGTTCATTGCTGAATAACCATTCGACAAATGATTGCTGGAGGGATGTGAAAATGAATGAAAGCATTCCTTCAAATCTCAGCTATGAGCATCAACCTACCCATCTTTTTAAAAAGAGGTCTGAAGCAATTCATCTTTATTGTCCATTCCAGTTAAGACACTACATGGTCTGTGATTAAAAACAAACAAGCAACAACGGTATAAATAAACTTCAGATGAATTCATTCAGTAACCTTTATTTCCTTGTGAATGTGAATCTAGCAGATTTTTTTTTTAATGTTTAAAAATAAAACTTGATTTGTATGCTGAGTCTGGTGCTGTGGTGAGTTCCTTCCACTGTGTTTGAAAACCAGGGGTTTGGATGAGGACAACTAACAGACCCTTAACTATGAAATCACAAATGGGCACCACCATAATAATCAGGTGTATTTATAAATGAGAAACAACTTTCCCAGCAAGACTGCTTTACCTCACCTCCCACTACATTACTCCTCCTTTTCAGAGCTGTCAACTTGCACTCCCATTACTAATTAATTCACCACTCAAAGCAGGTGGATGGCTAAAGGAACCAACCCTCAATTTTTCCTTCCTATATTTATTCCCTTTTCAGGTCCCTGGACTTTGGGACACATTCTACTCAACTTGATCTCCATTCTCCACACTGAGCATAGACACATGCTCACACCTGGCAGAAGAGGAAGAGGGGGTATGAAGGAATGTCCTCTGCAGAATGGAGAAAAGGTAAGAAACATCTGGGATGTTTGAGAACCCTTTAGGCTGACTCAAGAGTTGAACTGAATGTGAAAGAGATCAAGTAGAAAAGCCAATAATTTACTACAGAGCTTCCCGAGAAAACATCACCATGGCATCTCAATGTAGATTATCTTCCCACTAGAGGATGTTTTTCATTAAAATATATAAATATATATATATATATATATATATATATATATATACATCCACCCAACTATCCACGTATACATGAAGGTGACTTTATCAGCCGTCTACTTTTCTCCATGTCCAGCACCATGTCTCTAGATTAAATCACCACGGTCTCTCAGCTTCATTGCTTTAACAACCTCCTTCCCCAGAATGCAGCCACCACAATTGGTTTGTAGAAATATAATTCCACTTTGTATTTCCACTTAACATCCCTATTGGTTAAACTCTTTTTCCCATTAATTTTAAGATAAAATTCGAAAGCATGATAGCTTACGGTACCCTGCATGGCCTTGCCCCTGCTTAACTTTCTACTTCTGCTCTACTTTGCACTAGTTTTCGGCATAAAACAAATTTTGTCGTGCTTCAGACCCTCCACCCAGGTTATTCTCTCTGCCTGAAAATTTCCTCCTACCTTTACTTGACACCTGGCTTATTCTATAGACCAAAACCTAAATTTCCACTTTTGTTGTCAGCAACATTTCATTCTATCAACATCCCGTACCCACCAATACAAATCAGTCTCTCAGTTATACTCTGACATTTCAGCTTTTACCTTTCTTCATAACATTCATCACAATTTGTACCTATCAGTTTAGCTGCACATATATAAATATTTATCTTTCACCAGAGCAGTGAATCAGCCAGAGTTGATTATTCCCTTCGGGGGAGATTTGCCAATGTCTGAGATTATGTTTTGTTGTCAAAATTGTGTGCCAGAGAAGGGAATATTACTGGCATCTAGTTGGTAGAGGCCAGGAATGCTTATAAACATCCTATAAGGCACAAGACAGTTTCTCACAATACAGCATTATCCAAACCAAAATGGCAACAGTTTCAATAGTTGAGAAACCATGACCTAGACTACAAGTACCCTGATCTAAGTGGAAGCCATGCCTTCCTTAAACATTCCCATTTCCCCAGAGCCAGACTTTACTTGATGTATACTGTGCTTAATAGATGTTGATTGGATGAACACATATTCCTTATTACAAACACAAACTAATCATTGACTGATTTATCATTTACTGAGTATCAGTGGCATAATCAGGCCATGCATTTGTCATTGATACTATAATGATACAAGTGTCCATATTATCAGGAGCTTTAAAATATGGAAGAGGAATGAAAAAGTGAGCAATCGATTGAAATTGAGGAAGATTATACTGTACCACACAGTTCAAAAAATTATTTTACTTATTGAAGTAGCATAAAGTATGTTTAAAAAAAAAAGTAACAGAGATCCTCCATTCACTTAACAAATATTCGTTGAAGGCAAATTTGGGAATGTATCAATGAACAAGACAAATATGACCCCTGTCCTAATGGAACTTATATTCTAAAGGAAAAGACACATAGTAAAAGAAACACTAGAAATCAACAAGATCATTCCAGGCGAACTACATGCTCTGAAAACAATAGGTGAAATGATGAGTTAAAGTACAGCAGGAAGTGTCCACTTTAAATAGTACAATCAGAAAAGTTATCTTTGAGAACATGGCATTTTGCATGAGGTTGGAATACTACAAATTGGACAGATGTACATAAAGATATATAAACTCACTTTCCAAACAAATTAAAAAACACATGTAACATATGTGAAAAAGACGTTTGAATAATGTGGGGAGATGAAGGACATTGATGAATCTAGAATTCTATGAGATTCAGAGAAAAATGGCATCAAATGAAGTTGGAGATAGATTTTTTAAAACCTATGACAATTACTTAGGTCATAGTAAAATGCATGAGTTTGCATTCTAAAATTAGTGATACTCTACATGGATTTTTTACATTTAAATTTGTATTGTAAATGATCATTCTGGCTGTCTCATGAACACAAGTGGAAAGAATGGAAGCAGACAAAACTACTAGTGAGTCATTGCAGTGGTCCATGTGACAGGTGAAGACGGCTTCCATATGGTGGTAGAAGTGGAAAATGGGAGAAGTAAATTAATGTGATATGGTTTTCAAAGTTGTGATAGACAGAAGTTGGTGATAAGATAAATGCAAGAGAAAAAAGTTAAGAAATCAAAACAACACCTAAATTTGGGGCACAGTAATTTTCTGTGAGGAGTACTATTTCAAGAGAAGATTGGATTAGAAATGATGCTTGAATGTCTTCTTGGTAATGGTCACATACTGCAGCTGGACTTAGTGTAATTGCAACATTAGACATGACAATGGCAATAGTGCCATGCTGACACAGTACTATATGTCAAACATTCTTTGTACTTTACAGACTTTGGCTGTTTTAATTCTTCAAAACAACTTCATATGTGAGATACGACTCACTTTGCCATTTAAAAATAGAGGAAACCAAAGTAAAGAGAGTTAAAGTAACAAAGCTTAGAGCAAATAGCAAGTATCATGGAAGTGGAAATATGAATAAGGCAGTTATGTAGAGGAATCTGTAATTCAGACTGCAGCTCCAGGCTAGGAATATTAGTTTGTGACATTTAAGGCATGGTTGAGATTTGATGTCTACGTAGAAAGACAGTATTACCACCAACAACAAAAAATAGCCTTTAAGCTTTGGTAATTCAATTGGTCAAACAATGTGAAGAAAGATGGAAACAAATGAAAGGTAAGTCTAGCTTCTTTTTTTTTTAATTTATTATTATTTTTTTTAAAGATGGGGTTTCATCATGATGGCCAGGCTGGTCTTGAACTTCTGACCTCAGGTGATCCACCCACCTTGGCCTTCCAAAGTGCTAGGATTACAGGTGTGAGCCACCGCACCCGGCCAAGTCTAGCTTCTGTGGTACATTTGTATACTGCTATGTTGGAACATTCGGAAAATATAGGAAGTCTTCAGATTTTTCTGGGCTGTGAATACCAGGCTAAGTAATTTTATTTTCTGTATGTATTCTGAAATCTCAGAGAGCCTGTGAGGAAAAAAAATAAGTGGCAACATGGAGTGGTACTTACAGATGACACATCAGACAGTAGTAGGTAGAGCAGTTAAGAGTGCTGGTGAATAGAAGTTTTGAAATCATTTAAAAAGCCAGCACAATACCAAATTTCCTCCCAGGGACAAGGAATAAAAGAGCAGAGTAAACAATACATGTTGTTAGCAAAAGGAACATCGCAAGGGGCTGATACATTCATTTTAGGAGAGCAGTCCAATTTCCTTGGGGATTCTGTCTCTCAAAACGGTATTTTTCCATCATGACTCCAATACGTCCCTTCTATTTCACTTTCCTTGAGGACAGGTAATTTAAGAGCTGTTGGGATTTTGTCAAAGAAAACATTCTCAGTGTTTCAGATTCTCCACAAGTGGGGCTTGGATGAGAAATTTCAATCTGGCAGAGATATGATATAGAGTGTATAAATCTCTGCACATAGTGTTGAAGATTTAAAATATGCACATCAAAAATCTTCAAACACCCGAAGTCCATACTTCAGTGTCTAAGTAGTTACTGATAGTCCCTTTTTTTTGTCAGTTAATTATTATGTGAAGTTCCCCTGAAGAATATGGAAAGAAAAGTAAATAATATTTATGATTGCCTTCTATCTTTTAGGCTATATTAGGCATATTGCCCACAAGTACCCTGAATGGTGATTAGATTGTTTATTTACCATGCATAACTGACTTCTTTACTTATCTGAATTTGCCATTAAACCACATATTTCCTTGGGCTGAGAATCAAAGCTTATATAATACTGACATTTGAGAACATGGGCCCAATAGCAGTATTTTCTGGGTTTAAGTTCCAATTATCATTCTATAAATAGGAGTATAAACTTTGACAGATAATTTAGCCAATCTGAACTTAACTTCTTTATTAAAAAACTAGAAAATTTAATAGAAATCATGATGAGGACTAAGAGTTAATAGATTTAAGCTGTTCATCTCATTTTGCATCAATAAGTGTTTTTATTGAAATATCTCCCATATAGAATTGGAAATTGATAAGTATTTGATGTTGATATTGTTGGATATTGTTATGGCCTAATGTGGGTTGCTTAAAGAAGTGTCTTTGATGGCTGTGTGAAGCAGATCAAGAAATGCTTAATGTAGTGCGGTTTTACTGAAGTTGTGTTGGTTGTATTAGTGTGCTTGGGTTGAAAGTGGAAGGCAAGTTCAGAGGAAAACAAGAATTCAGGTCCTAAGAAGTATGTGCAGTGAAACAATGTTCAATATATGATATTAATGAACGGTAAGGGGTGCTTAGTGCCCAAGAGGGCTAATCGAATAAATGGAAACTCAAATATTGTTTAAAAAGCAGTATTTCTGGGCCAGGTATGATGGCTCACACCTGTAATCCTAACATTTTGGGAGGTTGAGGTGAGAGGATCATTTGAGCCTCGGAATTTTAGACCAGACTTGGTAACAAAGTGAGACTCCATCTCTACAAAAAAATAAAAATTAGTCAGATATGGTGCTGTGCACCTGTAGTCTCAGCCAGTCAGGTCGCTAATGTGAGAGGATTCCTTGAGCCCTGGAGGTTGAGGCTGCAGTGAGCCATTATTATGCCACTGTACTCCAGCCTGGGTGACAGAGCTGAGACCCTATATCAAAAAAAAGAAAAAAAAAAAAGGTATTTTGGCATTTTGGAAGGAAATGGGACAATTTCTCCCCTAAGATACTAAAAGTGGTCCATAATTCAATAAAATATACAGTTGGAGATTATGAAACACAAAAAGAGCTCTTTTTCTTTACATGAATGCATGAAAAATATTTGTAATAGAAGCAAAGACAAACTAGAGGATGATGACATAAACGAGACCATGAGGTGAGAAAGAATAAGCAGGCTTCAAGGAAGAAGCATTTTGGAAAGACAAGAGGTAAAGGAACATCCTGTGACAAGTTTCCTGATGTAAAGAAGATATTTATAATGGAGATTAGGCTATAACTGGCACAGAAATAAAGGTCATGAAATTTTTCAGAAAGCACGAAGCATAGATTTTTAAATGAAAGTGTAAGGTAGGATGTGTAACTATATGTGTGTCTGTTTTGGGGAGTAAAGATGGGTGAAAATACTTGCATTTTCATGATGGACAAGAATGCCCAGGATGAAAGGCAAAACTGTCAACTGGCCTTTCGATTTTAGGACGATTCAGTCTGAGATGTCAAATTTTTTGGAAGTAATAAAGTGAATTTACAAATCTCTAAAAAAAGAGAATTTGATGTGACAGAAAATGTATTATATATAATGATAAAGAAATGGATCAAAGTCCTTAAAATTGAAAGACATTTAGGATGGATATAAACAATAAATAATTAGTTAACAACATAGTTTAAGAGATTATTTAAAACAGCCTTTCCAGAAGGCTTAGAATGTTGGTTAAGACTGTGAATGAACTTTAAAGAGAGGCTGCCTGGATTTGAGTTTCAATTTCATCTCTTTGCAAATATATGGGATCTTAGGGAAGTTAACTAAACCTTATGTTGCTTCTATAAGAGGAGTATAGCAACAATAGTAATAGAAGTATACGATTTATACTTCTATAAGATGACTTATAAGATGACTATCTATAAGATGAATATAGGAAGGCCAAGGCAGGTGGATAACAAGGTCAGGAGATCGAGACCATCCTGGCCAACACTGTGGAACCCTGTCTCTACTAAAACTAAAAAAATTAGCTTGGCCTGGTGGCACATACCTGAATCCCAGCTACTCGGGAGGCTGAAGCAGAAGAATAGCTTGAACCAGGGAGTCAGAGGTTGCAGTGAGCCAAGATTGTGCCACTGCGTCCCAGCCTGGCCACAGAGCGAGACACTGTCTCTAAAAAAACAAAAACAAAAAGATGACTATAACAACAATACTGACAAAATAAGAAATTTTATACCTATAAATTATTTAAGCAATTATTGGCACATAGTAAATATAATTTGACAAAAGTATTTTTTAAAACACGCCAATGCCACAATTTATTCATTCATTCCTCTACTGAAGGACATTTTGATTGCTTCCCACTTTTGACAATTTTGAATAAAGTATATGCATTCATGTGCAGATTTTTGTGGGGACAAACATTTTAAACTCCTTTGGGTAAATATATAAAAACACAATTGCTGAATCATATGCTAAGAACATGTTTAGTTTTGTAAGAAACTCCGAAACTCTTCCAAAGTGTCTATGCCATTTTGCGTCTCCAGCAGCACTGAATAAGAGTTCCTGTTACTCCACATCCTCATCAGCATTTGGTATTGTCTGTGTTCTGGCTATTGGCCATTCTAATAGATGTGTTGTGGTAACTCACTGTTGTTTTAATTTGCATATGATGTGAAATATCTTTTCATGTGTTTACTTGCTATCTCTATATCCTCTTTGGAGAGTATCTGTTAAGGTCTTTGGCCCATTTTTGAATTTGTTTTTATTTTACTTTTGAGTTTTAAGAGATCTTTGTATATTTTGGATAAGAATTTTTTATCAAGTGTGTCTTTTGCAAATATTTTCTTCTAGTCTGTGGCTTGTCTTTTCACTCTCTTTACATCTTTTGCAGAGCAAAAGTTCTTAATTTTAATAAAATGCAGGCTGTCAATTATTTCTTTCATGGATCATGCCTTGGGTATTATATTTCAAAAGCTACCTCCATATCCAAGGACATCTAGGTTTTCTCCTGTGATATCTACTGGCAGTTTTATAGTTTTGATTTTACAGTTAGGCATATGATTGATTATACAGTTAGGTATATGATCCATTTTGAGTCAATTTTTGTTAAAATTGTTAGGGCTTAACCTTAAACCCAAAGGTGTTGTTATTCAGAAGTGAGTCTTTGAAAGATGATTAAGCCATGATGGCAAAGACCTCATGGATGGGATTGGTGCCTTTATAAAAGGGCCTGAAGGAGAGAGTTTGTCTCTTTTTTTCCTGTATGTGGATGTCTAGTTTTTCCAGCACCATTTCTTGAAAACATTATTTTTGCTCCATTGTATTGCCTTTGCTTCTCTGTTGAAGAACGAGTTGACTATATTATGTGGGTCCATTTCAGAGTTCTCTTTTCTGTTCCACTGGCCTATTTATCTATTTAATAAATACCACGCTGCCTTGACTAAAGGCCCTTCATAACAAGGTAGTATGAAGGTAGTATCAGTTCTCTGACTTTGTTCTCATTCAATATTGGATCAGCTATTCTGTGTCTTTTCCCTCTCCACCTAAGTTTGAGAATCAGTTGGTCAATATCTACAAAATAACTTACTGGACTTTTAAATGGAATTGCAATAAATCTAGAGATCAAATTGGAAGAACTGACATCTTGACCATATTGAATTGTCCTATCCATGAACATAAAATATTTCTTCATTTATATGGTGCTTCTACGATTTCTTTTCTCCAATTTTTGTTTTCCTCCTATAGGTCACATGCATATTTACTAGATTTATACCTAAGTATTTCCTTTTCGGGGCTATATCTGTGGTACATTTAAATAATAGAATAGTATTCAGTGCTAAAAAATAAATGAACCATCAAGCTATGAACAGACATGGAAGAACCTTGTGACAGTTATTGAGTGTCAACTTGATTGGATTGAAGGATGCAAAGTATTGTTCCTGGGTGTGTCTGTGGGGGTGTTGCCAAAGGAGATTAACATTGCATCAGTGGACTAGGAGAGGCACACCCACCCTCTGTCTGGGTGGGAGCCATCTAATCAGCTGCCAGTGCAGCTAGGATAAAAGCGGCAAAGGAAGGTACATGGAAGGACTAGACTGGCTGAGTCTTCTGGACTCCATCTTTCTCCCGTGCTGGATGCTTCCTGCCCTTGAGCATCAGAGTCCAAGTTCTTCAGCTTTTGGACTCTTGGACCTGCACGAGTGGCTTCTCAGGGGCTCTCGAGTCTTCAGCCACTCACTGAAGGCTGCACTGTCAGCTTCCCTACTTTTGAGATTTTGGGACTTGGACTGGCTTCCTTGCTCCTCAGCTTGCAGATGGCCTATTGTGCAACTTCATCTTGTGATCACGTAAGTCAATACTCCTTAATAAACTCCTCTTCCTCCTTATACTATTATTCCTGTCTCTCTAAAGAACCCTGACTAATACAAACCTTGAAAGCACATTACTAAATGAAAGAAGCCAAGATGAAACGGCTGCAACAATATGACATTCTAGAGAATGTAACCCATGGAGATGGTAAAAAGATTAGTGGTTGTGGGGGTTGGACAGTAGAGGGGAAAATAGGCAGAGCACAGGTGATTTTTAGGGTAGATAACATAAATGATCTGTATGATATTATAATTATAAATACATATCATTATACATTTGTCCAAACTCATACAATGTACAGCACTAGTAATATTAAACCTTAATATGAACTATAAACTTTGAATGTTCATGGTGTCAATGACAGTTCATCAGTTGTCATCAGTGTACCACTCTAGGGGCTGCTGTTGATAATGAGGGAGGCCAGACATGTGTGGAGTCAAGGGATATGTGGGAAATCTATCTACCTTCATCTCAATTTTGCTGGAAACCTAAAATTGATCTAATAAATAAAGTCTTTAATAATAATTTAGAAATAACATCCATACTACTATGGTTTTAATGGATGTGTCTTTTTTAAATTCCTGTGTTAGGACTTAAACCCAAAGGTGTTGGTATTCAGAGATGATGAAGTCATGTTAGCAAAGCCCTCATGGATGGGATTAGTGCTCTCATAAAAAATCTTGAGGGAGTGAGTTTGTTTCTTTTTGCCCTTTTGCCATTTGATGACACAGTGTTTATCTCTTTTCCTCCAGAGGACTCAGCAAGGCAGTCTCATGTTGAAGCAGAAAACAAGCTCTTTCCAGACACCAAATCTACCAAAACCTTGATCTTGAATTTTCCAACCGCTAGAACAATGAAAAAAATATATATACTGTTTATGAATTATCTAGGCTAAGGTGTATTTTTCTAGTTGCCCCAATGAACTGAGACATTTACCGACTGTTTGGGTAAATTATACAACCCTTATAAGACCCAGTTCTCATATTTATGACATAAAAATAGAAAAATACATGCCTCACAAAGTGTGATGATTAAATAAAAATTAAATAAGATAGAGCAAGGAAAGCACATAATATAATACTTTACACACAGCGGTCTGTAGGGTCCAGCCCTACAGGGTTCTGTGAGCCCTTCCTGGCTGGTGCGGAGACGAGAAATTGTAGAAATAAAAGACACCAAACACAGAGATCCAGAAAAGAGAGTTTGGGCCCAGGGATCCACTGCTGCCCAAATCGCGGAGATCAGCGGTGGCCCAGAATGCTTGGACGATGCTCTCACTTTTCTTGAGTTGCAAATCTGCGGGCAGGGAAGGTAGGGCATAGGTAGGGTGTGGTGTTGGTGTTGAGTGACTGGGGGCCAGAGTAAAATAGGGTGCGGCATACAGGTGGGGGCTCAGGAATTCCTGGCACTTGAAGTGAGGTAAGGAGCATAATGCATCAGCACTTTTTCCATACTTATCAAGAAAGAACTAAAACATTAAGATTTATATTACTATTACTGATTGTCTTTTCTAAGCAAAAAGGAACCAGGTGCAGAAGCAGAACATGAGAGTAGACATGGAACGTGACCACTGAAGCACAACATCACATAGAGACAGTTAAGCCCCTGGATGTCTGGAGCCTACCTGACAGCTGCCAGCCCTTACCACAAGAGCTTGGAGAAGCAGTTTTCTCCTAACTCCTCTGGGGAAGGAGACGTCTCAGTCGTCTAGGACATCTCCTTTCCTAGCTGGCTAAAAGGCGGGCGCTTTCCCATTGCTGCCGCTGCTGCACAACCAAGGCATCCTCCAGCACCCCTTATGCGGGCGTTACGGAGGGCTTACAACATGTTACCTTAGTGTCATTCATTTCACAATGTCATCCCAGGTTCACACTTCCCACCTGAGAGGCATTATTAAAAGAATTAAGATCATCTATGAATAACTAAGATCACATATGAATAACTAATAACTACTATAGTTATATTTCTAGTTACTTTCTTCTTCATTATTTATATGGAAATAGGCTGAGGCTTTTTGCTCCTGCCTGGGCACTCCCTGAATCTCCCCACTACAGCGGTCAAAGGATATTTTCTATTACTTGCTACTACCTGATATAGTCTGGATATTTGGCCTCACTCAAATCTCATTTTGAGGCACAATCTCCAATGCTGGAAGTGGAACGTATTGACAGGTGTTTGGATCATGAGAGTGGATCCCTCATAAATGGCTTGGGTCATCCCCTTGGTGATAAGCAAGGTCTCACTCTGAGTTCACAGGAGATTTGGTTATTTAAAAGTGTATGCCATCTCTCACCCTCTCTCTCTTGCTGCTGCTTGCACCAAGTGATGTGCCTGTTGCCCTCACCTTCTGCCATGATTGAAAGCTCCCTGGGGCTTCATCAAAAGCAAGGCAGATGCCAGCATCATGCTTTCTATAAAGCCTGGAGAACAGTGAGCCAATTAAACGTCTTTTCTTTATAAATTACCCAATCTCAGGTATTTCTTTATAGCAATGCAAGAATGTCCTCATACAGTACCACTATAACAACTATTACTATAGTGTATAATAATTATTATACAATAATTATTTTGAATTTCAGGTTTTTAGACTTCATAAAAAGCACAAATTATCCAGATGGAATTGCTTCATTAATAAACTTTAAAAATGTTTTGTAGTATTTAATATTTTAATATAAATTAAAGCTTCTTCCTCAGTTGATCATTTTTTCTTAACAATTCTTCATCATATATTGATACCATGAACAAAAGCATATATAAACATATATTAAATATAAAATAAACAATGATAAACATATATTATTCTTAGCAGAAGGTAGGATCCCAAGAGAAATGAATTCTGTTGTAATAGGGAGAGGGACTTCTAAATATACAGCATTAAAAAGTTATTCAGGTGTACAGAAGGAAGTTATAGAATTCAGTGGTACTAGTACAATATACATTTTGTACATAATGCATGCCAACAAAAATCAGAAAAAAAAAAAACAAAACAGTATTTATGTATTTTCTTCCATGGGAATGTGTTGCTCTTGACCAACATGATTGTCTGCATTTTTCCAAAAACTGAGTTTCTATAGGATATGCACTATGTCCTGGACACTCTTGTGGACTTATTACCTAGCAAGCCTCTTAAAATATAAGAGGTATTTAATAAATATTTGACAAATGTATGTGTTCATAAAGAAATCACCAGAAATCTAAAAACAAGTGACTACCATATCCACAGGGAATGGACAGGGTAAGTGAATGTCACACATTTTAAATCAAATTTGCATGTTTGCCACAAACGAATCTGAAATATTTTATAATTACTATTTCTAAGGCATTATATATAAAGAAACTCTACTATTTAGTTGTCTTTCACCTCCTGTCTCTTTAAAAAAAAAAAAAAAAAAAAGCCTGAAGAACTGAGCACAATTTTCCTACTGTTTACGATTTTTGTATTAGCAGACAATGGGGATTCCTTGTTCACTTGTGAGACCAAATTTTCAAAACTAGTTTTTGCCACCCCATATGTGAATTTTAATTCCTCCAGTGTGCCTTTTTGCATTTTCAGTAACAACACTGTCAATCTCGTTTTCCCATTCTTTCATAATTTTCTGAGTACTTCCTCTAGTATCTTCTATTGGTTAGTCATTGAGAGTTACCTGCCCCTGCTCCTCATTTTTTTCATCTGTATAATATCAGTGTTTGCCTCTGAAAGTTTTTTCATACTTTCCAGGGTGTCAGTTTTTGAATTCTCCAAAAGTAATTAAGATTTCCCCCAGTCTTGTTTTTAGTGCATTTTCTTCATTTTAAAATCAGTTATTAAAATTCAAGATGCCTTGTAACAACCCCTCCTGCAATTAAGAGACAGACGTGTGTCTGGATGTTTTAGCAGGAGAAAAAAAATCATTCAGCAAACAGCTGTGGTTCAGAAAAGAGCAGTTCTGTGTTGTCCATGGTGCTGAATGTGATTTTCTGTGGATATGGCAAGGCATTAATAGCTTGTCCAAGAATCCAAATAGAATTTGATTTTTACAAACCACATAAGCCAGTCTGGAATGTATAATAGAAAACTGAATGCATATAGATTAAAAGCAGAGTATATGTCACAGCATTAAAATATGACAGTTTTATTCATTGTTTTCCCTCCATAATTGGAAATGTTTTAAGTAATATAAGCAGATGTAATGTTTGATTCCCAACATTTGGGCAAATGTTTTTTCATGGGTTTTAAATGTTCAAATTTTCTTCTATTACTTAGCCTATGAGACTTGTTTCTTAGATCATGACTTACTAGTCAAATAAAGCATAAATTCAAAGAAATTTTATTTATTTCAAAGGCATTTGTTGAAGACCTAAATGCACAATGTCTTTATACCATATGTTTTGCAATACATATTTAAATGTTATAATGCATGTCAATATCATTTATTTTTAAAGTTTACCTTTGTGGAGAAGGTATTTGGCTGCAACATCCTTAACTATGTGTACAACTACTTAGGCCTTGATGAATAAAGGGATATAACATTCTGAGTGCGGGACTGGTCAGGCTCTGACTTGAGCAGTGATGCAGACTGTGAAAAAGACTATTTTAAAACTTATGCTAGTGCTTTGCCCAATGCTAGATAATCCTATCGGGATCTACAGACAGAGAAAGACAGAATGGATAGAAAGATTTAAATCCAATTGAATGCTGGAATTTGTCTACAAAAGGGCAGATATAGCATGCGGATACTCCAGTGAGATCAAGTGGTTTAAGAAACGTTCGATGACTGTTGGTGCATTACCCATGGGTTCTTTCACTTTGAATTATTCCACTGTGAGATACTCATCTGCTGGCTGCAGAGAGAGGATGACAGAGAGAAAAGAAACATCTTTGCCCTGTCTAAACTTTGTAGAGAGGCTGTCGTGCATACATAGGGCAGGCTGTCTCCTCTCATTTGTGTTAACAGGCCCTAAATCACTCTTCCAATTCACTGCCTCTTACTTTGGAGACCACAGTGCTTGGTTCTTCCATGATGCCATAGTTACAGAAGGCTCCCATGAAATGTTTCAGCAGGTCCACTGAAGGATTTCAATAAGCCCTCCCCTCCCAGCTATTCCACTAACCATTACTTTCTGGGCACATACAATCCACCAAACTAACGAAACTCAGAGTAGCACTCCCAGTAAAATTTTTATTAAATCGGAATGTGCTAATTAACGTCTGCCAGTGTTAATATGTGGGACTGACCTCTGTGAACCTTACAATTAACACCTTTCTCAAGAGGCTGTTTTGAGTATGCATTGTCCTTGGACTTCACACTCCGACCTTTTTCTTGTATGTTTTGGCCCATTTTATGAAGTAATCCTTCCCTGTTGTTAGAAGTGAGTGTTCAAGTCACAGAGTTGCATGTCAGCACTTCAAATCACCGTTTGCATGATCTACCCTAAAGATTCTTACTGAGGGAGACTTTGGTAAATTTAGCAGGGTGATTCTATCTTATACTGTACAATTCATTTATTGGAGAGAACTTAGCAATTTTTGGTCCCCAATGTTAATTTCCTGTTGAATAGTAGTAGCATAACTATGGAGAAGGCACCCCTATGCATTTCCAAATACATTTGGGAGAGATTTGCTATCCTAAATTGATAGCCACTGATAACTCCTTCTTGCAGTGAAACTAACTTATAAAATAACTACAAGGGCTGTAATTAGACCTCCAGTGTCCTTGATTCAATTCTTAGGTTGTCTTGGTCTCATGGGAGTCATATACAGAGGAGGTGAGTTTAGAAAAAAATTAAGTCAGTAGGAAGTGCCCTCTGAATACTTAGAGAGATATGGTTATATTTTTTTTCATTTGTTAAATGTGTAAGAATTTAGCAATTTTTGGTCCCCAATATTAATTTCCTATTGAATAGTAGTAGCATAACTATGGAGAAGGCACCCCTATGCATTTCCAAATACATTCGGGAGAAGTTGACTACCCTAAATTGACAGTTATTGATAACCTCTTCTTGCAGTGAAACTAACTTAGGAATTGTTCAATTGCACCTCTCTTACCTAGAGTTGGGATTATTCTTCTCTTCAGTTAGGTTTATGTTTATAAGGAGAACACTATGAAATTCTAAGCACAATTACAAATAAGAATATGTTAATTTATTTGATAAATTTTTGGAGTGTGTGCCAAAAGTAGACTATTGTAACTCTGGAGCTTCTTTTTTCTGCTTTCTTTATTCTATTATTTCAAATTTAAATCTCAGAAATTGGCTAAATACCTGTCCTAAGCTGCTTGTTCAAAACAGTTACCATGAGAAGTCATTGAGAAGAAAGAAGTACTTTGTAATGGACCTGAAAGGAGTTTATGCTATCAAGTTCTTAATAGACAAGCTGTGCAGCCCTAGGCAAGATTGACACAACTGGTGGGTGCTCTCTGGTGATCCCCTAAGTACACAGTAAGTGGAATAAGTGGGCAATGGAGAATGAAGTGAGTTGGAAAAGTTCCTGGTTGACTTAATAAATTCTAGAAAAGAAAGATAGGGTTGATCTATCTTCCATGAATAAATCTGTTTTACTTGGACTGTATACATACATGCATGCACACACATGTGTGCACACACACACACTGTAATTTGTCTTTTACCTTAAATGTATCAAGCTTTCTTGGGCTTTATTCTGACAGTAAGTTGACCCACCTTGACTTCAACTGTAGTTAAAGAAAACTCTGCCTCATCCAGAGAATAATTTGTCTCTGTGGCTATAAGAAGCCCAATCTCTGGTGTTTGACAGTCAACCACAGAGAGAGAAGACAGCCTAAGGGTTCTCAAGCTGAAATTGCTTCCACGTAGAACAGTTTATCAATGTGCTCTCTCCACTGTCTCAGGTTTTTTCTTCTGTGGCTTACTTTTGTAATGCAAATACCTTCAAGCTACCACTGGGAAACCTGAATGTCTGAATTCGATGCACTCTTATGCTAACCTGGTACCCTGTGTTCCTTTAATTAATATGTAATTGGAATTACCAGTATTTATTGAAAATGGATTCGATGCTAAATACTTAACACACATAATTTTTATAGCAAATCTATGTGGTAAGTATTGGTATCATTCTTATTTTATAATTGAGGGAACTAAGACCCACAGAGGTCAGTAAAGATAATAAAGAACCAGTCATAATAAAGGCAGAAACTGAGACTTAAACCTAGTAACACAGTTTTTCTTGATTTAAAAAATATTCCAGCTTTCTTAGGAATTAAGTTTCAAATGATATCTCCTCTCTTATTCCTACAATGCCCATGGATTTCTACATTAAATTCAAAACCATAGGTAATGCATCAAGAACATCAAGACAAATATTGAATGTCTTCATTCAATATTTCTTGTTAATTCTAGGAAATTTTATACAATCTAGTAAGTTCTGATTTCTGTCTATCCTAGTTTATGTCTATGCAGTCTCTTCCATCTCTAGGGATTCATCAGTATAAGCACTGGGCTTATTTGCAGCTCACAATCTGAAGCTAAGAAATCCTGAGACCCAGGAATTATCGAGGCTCAGCCTGCCAGCATGACCGTATTCAATTCACTGAGGTCTGTATTTTGAAAGCTGTGGATTCAAGTTATTTTTCCTTAGTTAATTCAACATTTTCAGTGTTGTTGTGCTATATCTTATTAGTTTTGTTAGGAAAGGGAAGTGTCAGAGAGTTCTCTTGAGAGAAAACAAAGGGATTTATAACCCTAGGTTCTGCAAGGAAAGGATAATATTGAACAAAAAGCAAACAATCAATAATGGAAATTCCAATATCAATGCATCTTCAGAAAGTAAGATTTTTTAAGTAATTATGTATTTATAGAAAATGTTTAAATTATGTCCTTTGATTGAATATCAGATTCTTATCTGGGTAGGTCTAACCTAATCACATGGGTTCTTAAAAGTGGAGAATGTTTGCTGACTGTGATAAGAGAGAGTGTGACTATGGAAGAATGGTCAGAAAGATGAGTATCATTGGCTTTGAAGATGGAAGAAGAGAGCCATAAACTAAGAAATTAGGTGGTCTCTAGAAGCTGGAAAAAGCAAGGAGACAGACGTTCTGCTAGAACCAGATAGGAATACAGACTACCTGACATCTTGATTTTAACCCAGCAAAAATCATATCATATTTCTGACCTATAAACTGTAGAATAACATGTTTGTGTTATTTTGAGTCACTGAACTTGTGGTATTTTTTATGACAGTTATAGAAATACAATAAGCTTAACTACTCAGACATTGACTAGCCAAAATCTAAGCCAGATTTCCCAATCCAGGCTCTCCCTAGATGTCTTGTCTTTACTTATTTATGGCACCTAAACTAAGGTTGAGGTTTGTTATAGTTCCTAAACAAAACTTGTCTGGGTAGTGATGCTACAGCCTTGGTTCCATGAATGGTAAGGTTATGATACTAGTCTTCAGTTTAAGTGCTGACATCTCCAAATCATAGACTTTCCACATCTGTTGTTCAAGAACGGCCCAGTCTGTAAGACAACCCTGCTCGATTTGTGGAACAAATATCTATTTTATACACACCATGTGCCATTGTTATGCTGATTCCTGGAATCCAGGAGGAAACAACATGGACAAAATCCTGATCGATGTGAAGTTTATACCTTAGAACAAGGGTGAGCCATCGATGGCCCGCGAATCAAATGCAGTCCACCACCTGTTTTTATAGTTATCTATAATTCAGGCATGTGTTATAAAAAACATTCATTTGTTTATTTTTCATGCTGCTTTTATGGTAAAGGAGTAGAGACTGCATGGCACATAAAGCCTGCAATATGTATTATCCAGCCATATCTAGAAAAAGTTGGTTAATCCTTGCTCTAGAGGGAAAACAAACAATGAAACAAATATATACAGATAGAAAGAGTATTATGAGGAAGTACAAGGTGCTCTGAAAGTATCTTAGGGTATGAATATGACATTTAACCAAATCTGATATAACTGACACTTGGGTCACAGGTCATTGCACTATAATGTAACAAGGGCCTGGTATTCCTTGCTTTCAAGGGTCTCTATCCTCATTCTGTCAGATCCTAGTTTCCCATCATTTAATGAAACCAGACAAACAAATATACAAACAGACAGACAGACAAGCATTAGCATGACTTCAAGTCTCAGCTCTAACTTTCTAGCTGTGTCGTGTTAAATAATGACATTAGATGGCTTCTGAGCTTCTTATTTCTAAAATGGTCATTTAATTTTTATAAGGATTGACTAGAAAGCTGTACTTCAGTAGCTTGATTGTATCAATGGCCCCACTAAAGACATCGCTATATCCATAGCCCCTGGTGTCTGGACCCACTCTGTAGCCTTTTGTTCCCTCCTGTATTAATCAGAGTTCTCTAGAAGGACAGAACTAATAGGATAGATGTATATATAAAGGTGATTTTATTAAGGAGTATTAACTCACATGATCACTAGGTCTCACAATAGGCCATCTTCTGCAGGCTGAGGAGCAAGGACGCCAGTCCGAGTCCCAAAGCTGAAGAACTCGGAGTCTGATGTTCGAGGGCAGGAAGCATCCAGCATGGGAGAAAGGTGGAGGCTGGAAGGCTAAGCCAGTCTAATCTCTCCACCTTCTTCTGCCTGCTTTTTATTCTGGTTGCACTGGCAGCTCATTAGATGGTGCCCACCCAGGCTGAGGGTGGGTCTGCCTCTCCCAGTCCACTGACTCAAATGTTAATATCCTTTGTCAACACCCTCATAGACATACCCAACAACAATACTTTGCATCCTTCAATCCAATTAATTTGACACTCAGTTTTAAACATCATGCCTCCCATGCTGACTTCTACCTTGGCCCTTTAACTTTCTTTGGTCACTGGAGAAATAGAAAATGTCACACAAGGAGAGACTCCCAAATGTCCTCATGTGTTAATGCCTCCTTTTTACTTCTCATCCTTCCCCATGAGAACATGCCTAAAACAGACTTCTGAAGAAGGAGGCAAGTGGAACAGCATTGAATCAGCCTGGTCATCCCAGCCAAGCCTCTAGACATGTAAGTGCCCTCCTCAGATCTGCAGAGCTGCCTGGCCCAAACACTGTTGACCACTGTTGAGTGAGTCCACCAAGATTAGCTCAGAACAGTAGAACTGACCAGATGACTCTAGCCTCATGAATACATCTGAGTGTTTATTTTATTTTCCTCTGAGCTTTCATGGTTGATATTTTCATAACATTTTTTTTTGCAGGAGCAGCAATTAACTGAAGCATATGCAGGAAATGGGATAACAATATGCCTAGCATGTACTCACTACTCAGTAAATGGTACCTCCTACCTTCTCAACACTGTCACCTGTATGATATAAATATGATCAGGTGTCAATTCAGAGTATGCTGTAATTATTACAGCAGCTGGGGTGATGTGTCACTTCTGCTGGGTTTCCAGGTAACAGTATGCTTACAGACACACACACACACACACACACACACACACACACACACACACAGAGTTAAATTAAAAATGTGGGTCTACCCAACTATATTCTTAAATAAGTACCTGCCTATTGCATTCTAAGGGAACCAAAGTTCCCTCCAAATCTCAACTTGCTTTCTCCTTAGGGGCCCACCATATCTCCCACATACTCCTTTTCCCACAAGAACTGAGCAAGCTACATCATGTGAGGTCAGCACAGCCGGGCTTGTGAAGTAGGTCTGGAGACTGTTTCCAAAGAGACGTGTTATTAAAGAAACAAAGCCTTTGTCTCTGCAGCAGGGCTAAGTGCTGTTTATTTCCAGATGCTTTCCTGGAACACAGGGAAGGGAGTGCAGCTGCACGTCATTCATGGAGTGGCTGAAACAGGATGGGGGACAACACTCAGAGGAAATGACCAAGCTCATTCAGGGGTGGGGACATGATGCAATTTGCTGTCCCTCAGTTTCCTTCTTGATGGGCCTGCACCTGCTCCAAACTTCAACACTCCTGTTTGTTTGAATGACACCATCCATTTCTCCTTCACCTAATCTTCTAAGCTTTAGCAATTTTTAATTTATCCATACAAATGTCTTACTGATTCCATTTTCCCACCCCTATATTATTCATTCTGATTGAAATACTAGAGGCAAGTGGCTCTGAATACAGGCTCTAGATAAAATCTGCTTCAGTCAGAATCTATCTCCATTTGTTTTCGGACAAGCCTTCAAAACTTGCTTTCATTAGTGGAGATGGTGATGTGATCCTGTAATCCCAACTTCTTGGGAGGTTGAGGCAGGAGGATCACTTGAGCTTAGGGATTCAAGGCTGCAGTGAGCCATGATTGAGCAACTGCTCTCCAGCCTAGGTGACAGACCAAGACTCTGTCTCAAACAGAAGAGAAATAAATTAAAAAACAACACCACCACCACCTTGCTTTCCTTATAATAGCAGATGTAAAAAAAATGCTATTTTATAGGTGTGTTTTACAAAATACATAATTCAGAGTTAAATGTTTATCTCAGCATTTGGCAAAGAGCAAGTCGTAAATACTTGTTCTTAACTATCATCATCATCATCTTTTTTTTATTATTGTTATTATTATTCTGGCTGAATCCTGGTGTGTGTTGAAAGATCTCACAGCTATTTCATTTGTCTATCTGCATCCACTGTCCCTGTACGCAATATATAAATCACCTCTCTGGCTTCTCAGACAGCCTCACTAGTTTCTCTGTCTTGCTCATAATCTTTCTTCACTGGCCCATCATCTTTTTCTAGGATAACTTCCACTCTTTGTAACATCATGTGTTTCCAAGAGCTTCCACAGCAAAGTGCCACAAACCTGAGTGACTTAAACAACAGACGTTTATTTTTTTCACAGTTGTGGAGGATGTAAGTTTGAAATTAAGGTATTGGCAGGGCCGTGACCCCTCTGAAACTTTTAGGAAAATATTTCCTTTCTTCTTCCTACCTCCCGGGAATTTGCCAGCAATTGTTGGCGACGTTTGGCTTGCAGATGCATCATTCCAATCTTCCTCATCTCTGGACATTCTCCTGTATGTCTCCGTCTTCACAAGGCCATCTTTGTATAAGAACACCAGGTGTGTTGAATTAGGCGCCCACCCTTCTCCAGTACGATCTCATCCTCACTAATCACATCTGCAACATTCCTATTTCCAAATAAGGTCTCATTTTGAAGTATTGGTGGTTTGAACTTCTAGATATATTTAGGGAGGGAGGGGCCAATTCTAAAACATGGCTCTTCAGAATCCACCCTCGTTTACCTCTCAGGCCCTGTTCCTTGCGACTCCCCCCACAGTCTTCTCTCTGGCTCTAAGAATCTTTCTAGTGAGTTGATGGTCCTATGCTCTCTGCTTCCTCAGAGCCTTTTCATAGGCTGTGTTCTTTGGCTACGGCATAGCCAATGCCCTCCCTTGGTTGATTTTCCACCTAAGGTTTACTTGTTCTTAAAATCTCAACTTGGTCCTATCAAGAAGCCTGAACTAAACCCTCTGGGCAGTGTTAGGTGTCCTGCTGTCATTCCTCTATACCTCTTGAGGGGCTACTCCCTCAGGGCACTTATGACATTGCTTTCTGACAATTGCTTTTCTGTCTCACAAACCAGGCTGTCCATGTCTGCCTTTTGTATGCCTAACTCCTAATGCATTGTGTCTCACATAGTAGATTTCCAATTACTACTTGTTAAATGAAAACTAGCCATCCATTATGATGACTATTAACTTAAAACACTAAATAACATATGTCGGTGAGGATATGGAGAAAGTATAACCCTTGTTGAAATCTCACATTGCTGGTGAGACTGGAAAATGGTGTAGCCACTGTGGGAAACAGTGCGGTATTTCCTCAAAAAATTATACAGGTAGAATGACCACTTAAATTATCATGAAAGGAGTACTTTTGCTTGCGGGTATATACCCAAAAGAATTGCAAGTATGCACTTGAAAAAAAATATTTCCACACTTAAGCTCATAGCAACATCATTTACAACAGCCAAAAGATGAAAGCAACCCAGTGTTCTTAGATGAATGAAGATGAATGAATAAACAAAATGTGATATATACATACAATGAAGTATTATTCATCCTTAAAAAGGAAATAAATTCTGACAGATGCTACATATGATGAACCTTGAAAATTTTATGCTACGTGAAATGATCCAGGCACAAAAGGACAAATACCATATGGTCCATTTGTATATAGTACTTAGAATGGTCAAATTCATAGACAGAGAAAGTAGAATAGGGGTTCATAGGGGTAGAGGGGAGGAGGAAATGAGAGGTTATTGTTTAATGGGTATAAAGTGTCAGTTTGAGAAAATAAAAAAAGATGTTCTGTAGATGAATGGTGGTAATGTTTGCACAATGACAAAAATGTATTATACTTAATGCCACTGACCTATAAATGTAAAATAGTTACAATGCCAAGTTTTTTGTTACATATATCATCACAGCAAAAAAGAAAAACTACCCCTCACCACCTCTTCCAGAAAATAAGTGAATGAGTCCTATCTGTGTATCCAGAGATGTTTAAATCAATCATTTTAAAATAATTAACTGACAATCCATCTATATGCTGGTCACTGTCCTCAGCATTATGCAAATATTAATTCATGTAATCTTCATAACACCTTATGCTATAGGTAATATTAATATACCAATTTTATAGATGTATATACTGAAACATAGAGGCAAAACAATTTTCTTAAAGTTAACAGTTTGTATGAGGCAGAACGGGGTTAGAACAGAGGTAGTCTGGCTCTCAAGTCTGGGCTCTTAAACTCTCACAGCTCAGATCATGTTAACCACTGGCATAATCAAGATATTCCAGGATCCAGCTTATGGGCACAGCAATGTCCATGCTAGTTAGTTTTCCATGAGGGCACTCAAATCAACCCCATACAGGCTTAGTTCCTATAATATTCTACCATGTTCCTTACTCCAGGAAAAAGACTTCCCATCTATATTTTTGACATTTTCTGAAGTTTCCTGCCTCAGTGATTTTCTCCACATTATTTTTCCTGATAATCTATTTCTGTGTAAAAGCTCTTCTGTGAATTTTAATACTGTAAAACAGCCAATTGGCTTTTCTCACAATTTTGTGTCAGAAATTTTGAAGAGTTTGGTTGGCCAGCTTTTTCCTGATCCATGCGATACCCACTGGGGCCAGCTTAGGCTGGAGATGCACTTCCAGGATGAGGGCTTCTTAACTCATAGGTTGGCATCTCAGTGCTTCTGGTGCTCCCCCTCCCTTTCTACCCCTTCTTTTCCCTCCCCTCCCCTTCCCGTCTGTTCCCCTCCCACCCCTCCTCTGTCCTTCCCTTTCTTTCCTTTATCTCCTCTTCCCTCTCTTTAAAATCTTTTTCTCTTCTTCTTCGTCTTCATCCTTCTCTCTCTCTCGCTCGCTCGCTCTCTCTGTCTCTCTCTGTCTCTCTCTCTCTCCCTTCACATGACATCTTGCCATTCTAATATAGAGTGACTTCATTTGCTTGGGCTTCCTAATAGCATGGTGGGTGGTTTCAGGGCAGTGACACTTTTTATATGGTGACTGGATTCCAAGACATGGAAAGAGGAAGTTGCCTAAAGAGTTAAAAGCTTGTTTAGAACTGGCACAACATCATTTCCAAAATATTCTATTAGTCAAAACAATCACAAGACCAACCCATATTCAAGGGGTTGAAGGGTTAGGCTCCACGTTTTGGTGGAATAGTGGCAGTTTCTATTGCAGAAGAGCATGTGGAATGCCAGGTGTCATTTTGGCCACCTTTGTACGATACAATATTTCACTATCTATAGTTACAACACTGTATCTTTATCTCTATCTCCATATTTATATCTATATCTACTTGGAATCAAATACAAAAATTGATAGCTAGATTGACTAATATAGATACAGGTAGATATATCCATCTATAGATGAGTTTCTATGTATATTTTTTAGATAACACTTCATACCAGTCAGTTGTATATTTAGCAGAATCCCAATTTTAATTAAAGATAAAGATAGCATGCATTGACTCAGTATTCCAAGTGCAGAAGAGGCAGGAACAGATCTTGCTTGTTTTAAACATAACTGAGTCCAGACAATCAGATGCCTTAAAACGCTTTCTTTTCTTACCTAAGTTTCTTTTTTACCCACATTTCCTTTTGTATGATGGCTTCAGAATTTCTCTAGAACTGTGAAGAAACATAAAGCAATTATAAATGCATAACAGAAGCCTGAAGAGAGATACGAAAGATGAAGATGAATGTTCAAGGTTTATCTACGTAGAGACAGATCACTTTTTGCAGAAGTGAAATGAGTGAGGTCTTTAAAAAAGATAATAGGTCAAGTGAGGAGAAAAGACATTTGGATCACAGGGAAGTCTTTATTTTCAAGATGAAAACTTTTATATTGTAATATATATGTGAGTGTGTATGTGTATCTATCTGGCCAGGGAAAGATTTAATATATCCTTGACTAGAGTAACTAGTGGTTACTCTAGTAACCTATAGTAAATGTACTCTCTGCCTCACCTATTTCAAACTGAAGTTGTAATGTTAAGCAACAAATGAGATAACACATTGCTTATTGGGAAAAGACTTTGCAGTTGAACTTAGCAGACATCTCCATTTTCAGCTGACGGAAAAGGGTACCTAAGGCAAGTTTTCTAAGTCTTTGGAGGTTGTCTCTTAAGCTGTAAGATGAGAAACCTGGGTTATATGAGTATTGGAGGCCCTTCTAATTCTAAAGATTGTGACTCTATAAAAATGCTTTTGCCAAGTATATAAAATTACACAAAACAAGATTTTATGACTTTTAAAGGTTGATTTATTCACAGTGCCTGTCTACATCGATCAATTTCACCATATAAATGTCAATCATTTCATTTTATTTGCACTGATAGACCTAACTAGGGTTGCCAGTACATTCTGACCGGATGCACAAGGCCACAGCCAAATGGAAATTCCTGTTAAACATCGTCAAAGGAAGAACTACAGACAAGCCTTTCTTCATGCAACTGCTGTGGTTGCAGCAAGCTTTGGGTAAGTGAAAGTTTTGTAAACTTAGTTGCTTCTTAATTATACTAGAAACACTTGTTATTTAAAAAAATTCTAGGATGACTCACACATATATGTGTTTCTATATATACATACGCATATGTAAATACACAGAGACGCACACATACATAAAGTGCCTTTGTAATATGAATCCTAATGGCTTAATTAATGTTTTGCAAATTCCAATTTTGGTATCGCCAGTGTTATTAATATTCAGCCTACCCATATTGCATAGTCAAATACTTCTATGTTATTTCCTCTATAGAACAAATTGATATGCAGACTGGTATCTCCCAAACAGATCAGCCAGACATATTTTTCAAGTGGAATTTTATCGCAGCTGTCCAAGTCAATGTTTCCACTGTTCAAATTCATCAGATAATTGCTACCATATCAGCTTGACTTTGACAGCCAGTCCATTTTCTACTGCTTTTCACTGTTTCTTTCCAGTCAATCATGTTATCAGTTTATGCCTGACTCACTTATTCTTCAATAATTTCTTTTCTTTTAGATAAATGTATGTGTGCATGTTTTGTTAACTGTAAATAAGTGAATTCTTGCTGTAAAAAAATTTTAACAGCACCACCATTTATAAAGTAAGATATAAATTATTTCATTCTCTTACTCTTCAAGCCTCTAAGATGACCACTGTTCATAGTTTAGCATACATTTCTTTCAAAGTTTAAAATTTTAGTTTAAAATTTGATAAGTTATATTCTTTTAATAGAGCACATCCACATTATTTGCTGATTTTGTATCATAGCCTACTGAATTATTTTCAAATTATTTTCAAAACATTTATGAAATTGATGCCTCGATTTTAGATATATTAGCTGCTTTTATTTTTTTTTCTTATAGTTTCTGTATTGTACTGAACATACTCAACTACTCATCTACTAATTGTTTACTTAATGTAAATTCTTAAATTAAAACTCTTGATTTAAATAATGTGGACTTTTTTTTCTAGGAAATTATAGTCAGAACAAAAGTGCATAAGGATTCTTGTTTAACCACAACCTTGCTAAAACTAGACTTAGGAATCTTTTGATGAATATGTTTTTCTTTCTTTCCTTCTTTAATTAGTATTGGTAGGCATCTTTTCATATTTTTCTGGTTATTTATAGTTTACTCTTGATAACCATATAATGCCTTTAGGTTTTCTCATTCTGCTGTATTTTAACTTTCAACATAAAGTTTTTCTAAACAGTTTAAAGGCATTGGAGTTAAGTTTTTGAAGCGGCCTCATAATGAAAAAAATTCATGCCCGATGTAAGCTTTACTCACTTATCCAAACTTACTGCTTTTCCTCACTATTCTAGCCTGAAGGTTCTTTCCCGTCTTTCTCACACACTGTGCTCATCACAACTCTTAGACATTTACTTATTTATACTTCAAAGGCTCATTTGCCCCATAAAGCATTTCTGTCTCCAGTTAAAGCTCTTCTCCCATCAATGCCTCTCATAGCTGACACCTTTAGAATCCAATTTTGTGACACCTTGCATTTCCTTCTCTTCTTGCCTTAGAAAGCAAATAATTCCTTCTGGTCCAGAATAAATTTAGTTGTTGAATATTATTTTAATCATACAGTGGAGTTCAGAAAATCTCAAGGAATCAATAAATACTGGTAGAATGGTTTGTCCATTTCCAATATTATGCCCTCACCATAAGCCCTCAAATGCTAACTCTTCTTGCCACTCCAGTTTTGAGCTATTGTGCTAGCTAGCAGATACTAGCATGTTTCTATCTCCTTCCCTTTCATCTGCTAATAGATTGCATATTCCCAGCTCCTCAGAATGACATGGGTCTGTACAAAACAAATAAACAAATGCATAAATGAAGAATGAATGAATAATCTATTTTCCTGACCTCCATAATTATTTTGAAAATAGGTACATGAACCAAACTTTATTATGCTTTCCTGGGACTTTTCTGCCTAGAAATATTATTGCTTCTTTCCTTGGATGTCATGGTAAAACAAAAATGTCAGTTGGGCTGGCAGTAGCATTCTTCAAAACACTATGAATGGAACCTGTTTAAAGATGTAAAAGAGCTAATATACAGATATAGAAAGAACAGGTGTGAGAAGAATTCTAATGAACAAATCGTTTGAGCCCTGAATCAGGGCATGGCTGCTCTCTGTGTTTCTTCTGTATCTCCCATCTATGAGAATCTCAAGAACTGGCTTTAATATCTTTGGGTTCCTCTGCATATTATGTAACTATTCCTAATAAAAACAATTAGTCCCTTATATTTCCCTGCCAATCTGGAATGTTCTCTTTGGATTTTCCTTCTTAATTTACCAATTTCTGTCTCCTAGATTAAGATTCTTACCCCTAGTATAATACCTTCCTTAAGCCTACCACTAAATGTTTGTCTAAATGCTTGGGGGATTTCCTGTGAAATATTTTTCATTTGGCTGGAAGAGAGGTTGGAATAGAAGAAAAAAATAGAAGAGAAAAAAAGTTTGGGGAATGTGCAAAGAAAAAAAGGAAGGGTCACAAAATTGCAGCACATTTGTTCCTGTACACATTTCGTAGCGATTAACACTATGTCATGACAAAAAAAAAATGCATATAAAACATTTAATCAAGAAGGACATAGTGTGGCATACATTCTGTAATTACATTATAAAATAATGGGTATAACTTAAGAGTAACAAAAAAGAAAAAAAGTTTTTGCTTTCAGTGTGGTAAAATTATAGGTGAGATTTTTTTCCCTGCAAATATTTACATTAATTTTACAGTTTAAGTAAAAAGTTTTTTCTTCTATTTTCCCAATTTCCTACCATGTGTTAATGGTGTGTGTGGTGGGGGCTAAGAAGTGGGGGAGGAGAGAAAAACGTATAGACGCAATAATCTCAGCTCCACCACCTCTGTGTGGGATCTTGTCAAGTTGTTATCATCTTTAGTTTCAGTTTCACCTTCTGTAAAATGATGACGAATAAAATTGGTATGGGGTTCCAATGCAAAAGCCTGCTTTTTAAAATGTCAATAAATTACGTATGTGAAGTGTTGGTTTATTAAACTTTTAAGGCTATTATTTTACTTCCCCAAAGAACATATCTGCTTCCATTTTCTTGATGCACATAAAACACTCTTCTACCACCAGCGCGATTTTAATAGGGACACAATTTTCTGCTTCAAAAATGTCAACAGGACAAACATATTGAATTCTGATTACTTAAATTGGTCTCCTGTGTTGAGGAGACAATATAGAATAGTTGAGATGTAGTGAACTGAAGCATTTATCTTTGGCTAAAGGATAAAGCAACTATTTATCTCCAGATAATAATTGCCAAGTCAGAATATTGGCTCAGGGGTGCCAAACATTCTAGTTTCTTAGGAAAACATGAAAAATCTAGACTTGAATAATGCATCAAGTCACATTCTAATAAAGTCTTAGAAATATACATTTCTTTGATAAATCCACTCATGAACCATGAATATGCAAGTGGAGAGTAGATTTCCACTTTGTGCCAAGATTATCTAAACCAGAAGTTGGATATGCTTGTGATGCTCCCAGTCACAACTCAGAAAAAAAGAAAACTGAAGGCCTTGTTAAATTTACACCTATAGATAAAAGGAAATGTCAGCGCCTGCTTTTATTTCTTTACTGCCATGGAATGAGCCTGGCTTTTGAAGACTCTGTTCCTGTAGCTGTGCCTGATTATTACAAAATCATTAAAAATCTGATGGATTTGTCAATCATCAAGATAAGACTACAAGAAGATTATTCCATGTGCTCAAAACTGAAGATTTTGTAGCTGATTTTAGATTGATGTTTCAAAACTGTGATGAATTCAATGAGCCTTATTCAGAAGTAGTCAATGTTGGCATAAAACTCGAAAATTATTTTGAAGAACTTCTAAAGAACCTCTATCCAAGAAAAACGTTTTCCTAAACCAGAATTCAGGAATGAATCAGAAGATAATAAATATAGTGATGATTCAGATGATGACTTTGTGCAGCCCCGGAAGATATGCTTCAAAAGCATTGAAGAATGCCAATTGCTTAAATAATATGCAGCACCACTGGCTTGTGCTGGGTTTTGGAATTTTTTTTTTTTTCAAAAATCATTTATCAGTAATTTAACATCACTACAAAGAAGAGTTTGTGACTACTCTGACCTCTATGTTTTGGACATTTACTAGACTTTGATTTCCTTAATAACCCATTTCTGTTAACCTCTAAGGAAGAAAAAGAAGAAAGAAGGAGATGAATGGAAGAAAGGACATGAAAGGAAGGAATAAAGGAGGATAGAAAAAAGATGGAAGAGAGAAGCATTTAAAACAGAGACATTCTTCCCACTTCTTGGATTCCTACGCTGCAATCTGGAGTGATAGCTACTGTAGAAAGGAAACAGACTTTGTACGAACTCTTAAGCTGAAAATTACATGTGGTTTGGACGTCTGCGTTAATTCAGTTTTAGAAATTAATACCACTACTCATGAATTATATGGCCTGACCATATGAGTTACGTGTACTGTACTGAAAAACAGTACTCCACAAATATGGGTGGTAACAAGAATTCCAACGCAGGAGGCCAATTGGTGCAACAGAAGGGTAGATTAGATGCTGTTGAGAAGGCATCTAATAGTACATTATGTAAGAAGGTAATAGTATTAAAGAAAATTCAGGAAAACAAAACAAATTTAAAAAGCTACATGAGATGTAATGGCTCTTTTGGCTCTGTGGTTCATCAGAATTTAATTAGTTATTATGTCTTTGAGGTCTAATAGAAGGACATGTGCATGGAACTGTTTTTGTTACACAGCATTCATTTACTCTTCCTTTGCAAAAGTTTTCGATTTTATTTGAAGAGGAGCTTCTTTCCTCCACTCTCAATCTATATATTCAGTTGGAGTTGAGTCCATCTGCTGCTCTAAGGTGAGCTTAAGGAAATAAAATGCAGCATACTGCTAATAAGATTGTTTCAGGGATAGATTTGTTGCTATGTCAAGCTAATCAGAGACAAAGAGACTGAATTCTGGGATGTTTTTTAAGCTATCAGGAAGGCAGACTCACTTTTTTTTTCTCTGTTAGATAGGAATAAAAAAAGAGGTAACCCCAGAAGATACCGGAAGCAATATTAGAACCATGGGCAAACAAAACTCTAAGAAAATAGTGGCAAAATAGAGAAAAATAATACATGATTGGGAAGAAAATAATGGATTCTCATCATATCATTTGTGTCCCTATATCCAGCATTGTCAGAAGCTACTAATCTTGTCTTTTCCAACAAGGGATCCATTAAATATTTTTAACCTATGCTAAGCTAATTTGCATCTGGGTTTCTGTTCATGGAAACCAAAAGACCAAGTTGTTACACAGAGGGAATGATTGAGGTGGAATGAGAAATATCTTTAGTCCTGATGCCCTCATTACCAGAAGGAAGAAGAAAAGAGAGGAGAGGAGAGGAGAGGGGAAGGGAGAGCAGAGGGGAAGGGAGGGGAAGGGAGAGGAGAGGAGAGGTGAGAGGAGAGGGGAAGGGAGGGGAGGGGAGAGGAGAGGGGAAGGGAG
>NW_022437016.1:3910877-3951755 GCF_009761245.1 Sapajus apella | reverse complement strand
GGAAGGAAGGAAGGAAGGAAGGAAGGAAGGAAGGAAGGAAGGAAGGAGGGAGGGAGGGAACCCGTGAGAGCATATGTCTGCATTCTCTAAGATGTTGAATGTTTTACTGAAGCATGACTAGGCATAATGTCACCATGTCCTAGCTCCATTTCCAGATGTTGCTCTTTTGAATAAACATCATCAGCACCTTCCCTTTTTACAGTGGGAAAAGAAATGTTATTTTTCTTTCATCCCTGTTGCCACATTCCCCTGCGGAACCATTTCAATTTAGTGAAGTAGAGAGGGACCCACCAGTTTGCATCTACTGTTATGAATGTGGTACTTGAAATGGCAGAGTCAATGACATGAGACGCAGGGCTTCATTACTTCTCAGCTCACCCAGACTCAGGCTGCCAGGACCCAGAGATAGTTTGCTGCCAGAAAGATACATTTGAATTTCAATGTGTCAAGTCTCTCTTCCTGTAACTTTCTATGTTGCAAGCTGCAAATGGCTTTTAAAATCTTTTAAGCATTGCAGAGACTCAGCTCTCTGCCTTTTACTCCTGCCTAATACTATATTGGATATATTTATTTCTTAGTTATTATAATAAATAAAGAAATGCATAGTCTAACGAAGAGCATGAGTCTACAATCCCAGAACATCCAATACATAAGAACATTTCATCAAGACAGTTCACAGTTGAGAGAGGAAACATGGAGAAGGTGAGGCACAGAGCACTTGGACTGTGAGGGCCAGTTCTGAGGCTCAGTTCTATCTTTTCCTAAATGAGCAAGTTTGGTGAAATGGCTGATCCGTTTTCGAGTCTCGGTGTCATCATAAAATAGGAATGATAATAATGTCTACTTTCATAAAAGTGGGATACATTTCATTATTGGGAGCTATTATTAATCATAACCATTTTGCAATGAAGAATCAGGACTAAGGTAATTTAACCCATTCATTCAAGAAATTTTAAAGGCGTGCCATAACAAAATAAGAAAGGAAGGAAGGGAGGGAGGGAGGGAGAAGAAAAGAAGGCAAAATAAATATACAGCATCTAGAGTCAACCCAGTCATACCAGAATTCAAATTTTTGCCCTAGCCTTTAATAACTTTATGACCTAGGGCTTCATTTGTTCTGCCTCCCTTTCCTTGTCTATAAGAAGATTTATCTCACTGAGTTACAGGGAAGACTATGAGATTAAAAGCAGTAAGTTGTCAGGGCTATAGCAGTCATGTAAAAAGTACCTAAACAAGTGTTACCTGTTTTGACTCTTACTGATACTGTTGCTATTTAGTAGCTGATGCAGTCTGCAATTATCTGAGGGCGTGTTGCTAAACAACAGACATTAGAATGTGGCTGCTTGGAGTTGAGGTTTTGAATTTGCTTTGGACAACCTGAATTTTCTACCCTAGCTCCAGGACTCCGTGCAGATTACTTCACCTCGCTATGGCTTGGGTCTCATGTCTAAAATTGGAATGTAAACAGCACAAAATTTATATGGCAGATAGAAAGACTATAAAAATATTATTTCATGTAATGCACTTAAGATAACTGATATATAATAAATAATACTCGATTATGTTTTCTATTATTAATAAGAATGGCTTTTTTCAATGTCACATAGGAAATCAAAGGCATAAATGGGGAGTTTGCACATATCACTATCTGTAAAGCTGTTGATCAGCAAGCCTTCAAATTCTTGTCTGACTCCAAAGTCCACATTCTTGCCATTACACCATATTGTCTCTCTTTTTAAGATGAGGAACATCAGAGCAAAGCCAAAGGCAATTTTAGATTTATTTTACTGTCATTTCAAACACATCATTGTGGGGTGCCATATCACTTTTGACATGTATATACTTTAAAAAAGAAACAAAAATAGCTGTGATAACCACCAACTGCTTGCAAAGTAAATTGTGCTAACCCCTCCACTCCCCATTTGCAAACATATTTGGATTACATCTGGAACAAAATCATTAGTGGCAGGAAGACAGATGCTCTTCAAATTTCGGGTGTTCATGTAGACATCGAATATTGATGTAGATGTTATTTACTCATTTGCTCCTTTACTCTTCCAAAAAGATGGATTTTGAGCTTTTTCAAGATTTATTTCTCTTTCATTGGTTCCCAAGGTGACAAATCAAAGTTCACCACAGGAACCTGCAAAGTATATCATGGTGGGAGAAACCCATCAGACGTGGAATAATATTAATAACTAACATTGTACAGTTGTCGATCAGCATAGAGTCTTATCTCAGAAATAATTTCAAGATCTTCTTCAAACCAAAGAAGTATGTATATGGTAAAGAAAACACAGTGCCTACATTTATTAATAGATGGGCTAATATAACAAATTTTACTCTGGAGTTTACTTTTAATTATAATTAATGGCAGAGGTGTTGGCTCACGCCTGTAATTCCAGCACTTTGGGAGGCTGAGGCAGGTGGATCACCTGAGGAATTTGAGATCTGCCTGGCCAACATCATGAAACCCCATCTCTACCAAAACTACAAAAATTAGCCAGGCATGATGGTGCACGCCTGTAATCCCAGCTATTCTGAAAGCTGAGGCAGGAAAATTGGTTGAACCCGGGAGACAGAGGTTGCAGTGAGCCAATATTGAGCCACTGCACTCCAGCCTGGCAACACAGTGACACTCTGTATAAAAAAAAAAAATTAACTGGGCATGGTGGCATGCACCTGTAGTCATAGCCACTTGGTAGGCTGAGGCAGGAGGATCTCTTGAGTCACCTTGTGGCTTAGGAGTTCCAGGCTACAGTGAAACATGATTGTGTCAGTTAACTCCAGCCTGGGTGACAGAGCAAGAGCAAGGCCCCATTTCAAATATATATCATATAACTCATATATATATCATATCTCATATATATATCATATATCATATAAATATATATATATGTGTGTTGTATCAGGTTTATTTTGAAGGCAGATACTTAAGAGAGGCAATACATGCAATATGATTGCCTATGATTAAAAACGTGTGTAATGTGCTATGGATGATACAAACAAATAGGAAATGTGATGAGGGTAGGAATAAAAGAATATGAGACAATGTCCTTGAGTGATACCTATTTAGACTGCTATAAAATTCCTGCATTTATTTAACAGAGTATATTAAAATTCGTTTCACCCTGAGATAGTTAACTACAAAAAGTGAAAAAAGACTGTGTTCTCAAAAGGAACATAATACTTTAGTTATATTGCTTGTTAAAGCCCGTTTTAAAATACCATATGAATTTATTTGTGGACCCTAATCAATATATGTAATCTCTTAAGTCTTCTCTGCTTCTATAGAAAAGAACTCAATTCAAACTCATATAATAAAATGCTTTGGAATCCATGGGGAAAAGAAAATGGGCAATGTCCAATAGAATGGCTGTTATAGATAAATGTGTCCCTCCACAGTTCACAATCTTAACCTTCAATGTGGTAGTATTAGGAGGTGGGGACTCCGCGAGATCATGAGTGTGAAATCAGCATTAAATGGTAATAGTGCCCGTATAAGCCCAGGCACGGTTTCTCACGCCTGTAATCCCAGCATTTTGGGAGGCAGAGGCGGGAGGATCACAAGGTCAGGAGATCGAGACCATCCTGGTCAACATGTGAAACCCCCTCTCTACTAAAAATACAAAAAATTAGGTGGGCATGGTGGCGTGCACCTATAGTTCCAGCAACTCAGGAGGCTGAGGCAGGAGAATTGCTTGAACCTGGGAGGTGGAGGTTGCAGTGAGCCGAGATTGTGCCACTGTACTCTAGCATGGTAACAGAGCGAGACTCCATCTCAAAAAAATAAAAATAAAAAAATAAAAAAAATGCCCATATGATGTTATGATGAAGACCTCAGAGAGCCCTGATGCTCTCTTTCTGCTATGTGAGGGCACAAGGAGCAGATGGCTGTTTGGAAATCAAAAAGAGAACCCTCACCAGGCACCAAATCTGCCAGCACCTTCATCTTGAAATTCCCAGCTTCTAGAACTTTGAGAAATAAATGCTTGTTGTTGAAGACACCCAGTCTCTGGCATTCTGGTATAGCAGCCAGAACTGATTAAAACAGAAGCCAAATCCAAGTATTTGTTGGTTTGTTTTATTTTGCATTACAGGTTTTCTTTGTATATTTTCTCGTGCTGTCACTAAATGTGGAGTGTACTTTCCACTCATATCTGCCTGTCTAATGTATTCCAATCTTAAAGTCTCAGCTTAAACTTCACTCCACACACAAAGCTTCCTCCAAATCTCTCATTTAAGTTAGAGCCTCCTTTATCTTTGTTCTCAAAGCACTTTGTCTATTCTTATATTTTAAGATTTTGTCAATTGTATATGGGTTTTTTTGCTCACATCTTCCACAGTCATTTGTAATTTCCTCAAGAAAACGGGCTATGATTTATTCATCTTGCTCAGCATGGCACATGTCACATAGTAGATATTCAAGGAAGCCTCGTTGAGACAAAGAATGCATGTTTTTGTTTGTCTTTATGTTTAATCTCTGACATCATCTACTGTGGTGCCCAACATATAATAGGAACTAAATGACTGTTAGGTAAATATTGATATTTGACCAGAATCAATTTTGTTTGTTTCACAAACCTTATGATTGAAATAAACCTTTATTTATTTATTTAAGTTTATCATGATCCAAATCACAAAATTACCCATTCTGGAGTTTTGGTTTTTGTCTTTGACTTTCTCACATCTACTTCCAAGAGTCCTTTTGTTCCACTGAAACATTTTTTATTCTAGGAAAATAATGCCCCAGGGTGACTAATTATGTAATAAATGAGAAGGACCCAACATGGGCTTTTTCACAGGCACTCTAGTACCAAGTGTTTTCTTTCTCTCGTAACGAACTGCACTCCAAATACAAAATAATTGTATTAACTGGGGGCTGTTGAGGCTATGATTTTTTTTTTATTTAAAAGAAATGTTAATTTGTTATTAAATCTCTTGTTGAAAGACTAATAGCTTAATGAACGCATTAAACGTGAGCAAATGAGTTGTTTTTTTCTGCATTGCTTAGTTTCATATTGAAAGGCAGTGATACATCATTGTCATCTCTGCGGGAATTAATGAGGCATTAGGACGTCTCCTGCCATAGAAGCCAGACTTATGGACGAGTCACTGAATTGCACATGCGAACCTTGTTCTATTCGCTCTTTCCACCCACCACATACATCTTTTCTGGACTTTCTGCTTCTGCGGCCTAAGCTTTGGTACTTTGAAATACAAATGCCAGCTCACCATCAGTTTGGAAGTGAAAAGTAGTCTATTGCAAATGACAAATGTTGTTTACCATTACTAGAAAAGAGGGTGGAACAATGAGTGCATATATTAACATCACAGGGGATGGGTTTGGTAGTCATTCAATTGCTATCTTGCCCTGTGAAGACACATAACCTCTCTCCCTCCGTTTCCCTCAATCACCCACTCACTCTCAGACATCTACATTAAAATAAAGAGCCCAAGGCAAAGCAAGCTATCTTAACTAAAATAAGTGGCAAGGTGTTCTCGACTCAACAGCTTTTGTCACCAGCTCTCGATCTCTCCCCATCACAAGCACAGCTTTCTCTGCCTGCATTTTTTTGATATATTTGCCTTATCCTGCAGCTCCCCAATCAGCAGTTTCAAACCTCCATGAACAAGCAGTATTTAAAAGCCATCAGTTTAATTCATTGACATAAAACTATGTCTTACTTGCATTTATTTTTATAATTAGCAAGTATGACATTTAATTTTGTTTCAAGAATCTTTGATAAATTTTCAGTGTATCTTGAGATAATTGAAGATGGCATGGCCTATTCAAAAATCAGAGGTGAAGATCACTGGCACAGACATTATATTAAGCATAGTAATAACACCTGTGCAGGACACGGAAACATTATAACAATGTTAACTAATATTTCTTTTACACTAAAGAAGCCATGTTTCATCCTGCAGGGCTTCTTTAAGAAGATTTGTTCTTCCTTGTATATATACTGCCCACCCCATGGAACATCATTTTTCTTACCCGCTCAGCTAGAATCACAAAACTCCAGGCACTGATCTATGCCTCTCACTAGCCACCAAATTTGCCCGTTGTCTTCCATTTTCATTTTCAATTCATACTTCACACTTAATGCAGCTTGGTCCCTATTTTATGACATAGATCCCATTCCAGCAATTCTCTCTCAGCAGCTTTGGGTAATTTGCCTTCAGCTTTGATATAAGTTCATGCTCCTTTACCATATTGGTTCTTAGACGCAGATTTGGGATAAGCATGTTCGCGACCATTGTCACTGACATAGCTGACATTAAGTTGAGTAATCACACACTCTTTATCCAACTAATGGCTCTTTTTTAAAATAGGCACGTACTTCATTAATTAACTTTTTTTTGTTGTTGTAAGCAACAGAAACTGATTGCCTAGTCTATTAGATTAAAAGGAGACTAATTTATTAGAAGGAAAATGGGGTAGTTCAGAGAATGGAATATAGGATGGAATAGTCTTAAATCTTAGGAGTCAGGGGTCAGGGCAGATCCCAGAACTTCAGCAATTTGGATCTTCTTTTAGAGCTCTGCCAATACTGTGACTACATTTCTGAGATGTATAGAAACCACATCTTGATAATTTGACCTGCCAACCTCAAAACATGTATCTAACTTGATCAATAAAATGTGGCCAAGGGCTGGGTATGGTGGGTCACTCCTGTAATTCCAGCACTGTGGGAGAATCACTTGAAGTCAAGAGTTCAAGACCAGACTGGCCAACATGGTAAAACTCTGTCTACAAAAAATACCAAAAAATTAGCCAGGTATGGTCGTGGGCTCCTCTAATCCCAGCTACTCGAGAGGCTAAGGCAGGATAATCACTTGAACCTGGGAGGTGGAGGTTGCAGTTAGCCAAGATCACAACACTGCACTCCCACCTGGGCAACAAGAGCAAAACTCTGTCTAAAAAAAATAATAAAATGTGGCCAAGAAAAGAGAGCATTACTCGGTGGAGACAAATATTCTGAGGCCTATTCATGTTGGATTGAGGATCTTGACAGAAAATAGAGCAGTATACTCCATGCACCTATTTGAGAAGCTCCCTTTAAATAGCCATGTAAGTCCTACACATCCCTCTTCATCATCATGGATCAAATTTCTTAACCGTTGCATTTAATGTATAAAAACAATAGGAGTAACCAAATGAAGAAACGTTCTTTCTAAAATTGGGAAACAAGAACTAACTGGACCTGGAAAATCCTATTTCTTACTTTGTCATTCTTCCTCCCCCAATTGATATAAAAAGAAAGATGAACACTAACATTATGAGGTAATTGCCAAGATATTGGCTAAGTTCTTAGATCTATGAAACTCTGAAAATCCACTGATATGCCTTTCAGAGTATCCTTTTAGAAAATCAGCTGTTCCACAAGTAATCAGAAAAGTATCTTCACTTGAATAGTAAATATTGTGAATTCAATAAAAATGATGCTAATATATAAATACTGGTTCCTCATATTTGATCGATGTGTTTTTGTGCTTCCCCTCTAATTATAAAAGTAACATGGGCTGGGTGCAGTGGCTCATGCATGTAATCCCAGCACTTTGGGAGGCTGAGGCAGGTGGATCACCTGAGTCTGGAGTTCAAGACCAGCCTGGCCAACATGGCGAAACCCCATCCCTACTAAAAACACAAAAAATTAGTTGGACATGGTGGCTTGCACCTGTAGTCCCAGCTACTTGGGAGTCTGAGACAGGAAGATCGCTTGAACCTGGGAGGTGGAGGTTGTAATGAGCCGAGATCATACCACTGCGCTCCAGAGTGTGCAACAGAGTGAGACTCTGTCTGGAGGGAGAAAAACAAAAACAAAAACAACACTGTTTACAACACTGTTCTAAAACATTTATTATTTTTATTCTTATTATACATTAATAATACTATATTGTTATGTATATTAGTCATAAAGTAATTGAAATATTTAGAGGAGGAAAATCAAGAAAACTCCAACAATCCTCTCACCCAGTGTTGACATCTTTTAACAATGTGTTATACATTCTTTTAGATTTATTACAAAATGACTTTAATGCTGTAAACCATTCTATTATATGGATGTATTTGAATTTACTTAATAAATTTTTCTCATTGGATATCTAACTTATTTTCAATTTTCTTATCAATAATGCCGCCTCAATGCTTTGTTCTATGCAAATTCTGTACATATTCTTTTTCTAATAATTTTTTCCAGTTTGAAAAAAGTGGAAATTTTTGTTAAGGATACATGGATTTTTAAGTTGCCTCTTAATGCACAAACCTGTATTTGTTTTCAAAGTTTTTCTGTATGTATTATCTCGTTTCATTTTCTCAGTTGTACTGTGAGGGAGGCAAGTGAGATATCATTATCCTCTCTCAGAAGTGGAAACACTGAGATTACAAGAGTTCCGCCCAGATCATGGGATGATTAAGTGACTAAGCCTGGCGTCTATTTCAGGTCCTTCTTCTCCAATTATTTTTTAAACATACATGTGCTTCACGCCTGTAATCCCAGCACTTTGGGAGGCCGAGGTGGAAGGATCACCTGAGGTCAGGAGTTCAAGATCAGCCTGACCAACATGGAGAAACCCCATCTCTACTAAAAATACAAAATTAGCCGGGCGTGGTGGCACATGCCTGTAATCCCAGCTACTGGGGAGGCTGATGCAGGAGAATGACTTACACCCAGGAGGCGAGGTTGCGGTGAGTCGAGATTGCACCACCGCACTCCAGCCTGGACAACAAGAGCAAAATTCTGTCTCAAAAAATAAGTAAATAAATAAATAATAAAAATAAATAAACATAGCTGTGCTGCTGACAGAGTAAAGGTCCATTTCTAATCCTAAAAGAAAAACATGGCATAAGCTCCGTTTATTATCTACCTATTCTGTACCAGGCACACTGTTAGACATTTTAGATGCATGATCTCATATAATCCTCACAGCAAACTTATGTGATTGGTTTTATTTTCTCCTTACAGATTAGAGTACAAGGATTAGTGAGGTCAAGTAACTCCTTCAAGAGCATAGCTAAAGGGTGGAGCAAGGATTTTGACTCCAGTTCTGAAATGCATGCTTTTTCTTATGCTATGCTCCTTATTTATAAAACGCTAACCAAAATGGATTTTCTTCCATTAAAACCAATGTCTGAATGAGCTTTCCTGTCATTGAGTTTGAGAGAGAGAAGCAGAGAAAGAAAGAGAAAGAGAAAGAGAGAGAGAGAGAGGAGAGAGAAAGAGAAAGAGAAGGAGAAGAAAACAGAGAGAGAGAGAGGTGAATGTTGTAGAATAAAAGCAAGGTCAGGGAGAATGTTTTTTAAGGTCGAACACACAATCAGCCAAGGTTAAGAAAAAAAACTCTAAGCCCCCAAAATCCTCTGACTGCTTGCACTGGAGACCAAAAGAGAAAAGGGAAGAGAGCTGGAGAGAAACTGTATGAGGCACAGGACATGTTGTGCTAATAAATGTTTAACAGCCGGAGTGGACAGGGTAGTGATTTGTAGTGCTTACCGATCTCCTTGGTGTAAATACTCCCTCTAGGACGGATTTCCATCTACTATCAAGCTTGTAACACCAAGAAGGGTGATTTTGTATGAACTTTCATGATTGGATTTTCATGAATGCAATTCTGTTGCGTCTGAGAGATGCAATTCTTGGAATTTAACATTTGTTACAATGAAAAATTAATAAATAATACTTGAATCTTTATTTTAAAATTTATATCAGGAGATATGCTAATCACTAGGAAAAGTAAGTTAAGCCAGATGTAGCTCTAACCTAAGGAAAAAAAAAAAAAAAAAAACCTTGCAGGCTAGTAGTGAGAAGGACATGTAAACAATTTAATGTGATATATGAGTAATAAGAGAAGCATAGCCTCAAAACGGTGATGATATATTAGCATATTAAAGTGATCAGCTCCACTCCAGAAGGCCATCTGATTCTTTTGCACTTTGGTCTATAAATTTTGCCCCATTGTGACATTGCACAATCTACAGTAATCAAGAAAAACACTGTAAATAACCTGCATTGAGCAAGTGATCTGCACAAAGATGTCTTATGTCTCAAATGATGGGGCTCCCTTCTGTCTCCCCACTTCTGCTTACAAACATGCAATGTAATGACATTCTCAGTGACTCTTCTAACTGCATTACATTTGTAGATAGAGACAGAAACTATTTTTAGATACTTAAAAAAATTACCAGGGGTGACACTTTCATCATTTATTAATATGCAGCCTCTTTATTTTTATTTATTAATGAAGTTTAGGAAATGGTTCTTGTACAGCATCAAGTGGCTTTCTTATAAAAATAAAATAGGACTAATCTAGGCTCCGACAATCTTTTCCAATTTAGTGTTCACCTTGGTAATAAACAGCTCTTCTCTTGAGAATCACAAAATACAATTACCGTTTTGATACTTCTGAGTGCTAGCAAAGGCAACTGAGTTAAATTCAAAAGATTAAGATAATTAGGCAAAGTCTTAGGTATTTCATTTATTTGAAAAAAAAAAAACGGGTGTATCTCTCATTTATTGAGGCTGTCCAAGAAAGGACTTGATAATAATTGGATAGAAAAGTTTTTAAGCGTTGGTGGCTAAAGGGTCGGGTTAAACTTAATCAGTGTTTCCCAGACTATATTCTGAAAACTGGAAAAATTTAAGAGATGCCGCACAGAAAAAAGGAACACTATTCAAATAAGTTAAGGAAACACTGTTTTTTATCTAATACTCTGTCTAAGAGTTTGAAAATATGTTTAGCTGTAATAAAGGATCTGAAAAGTTCTTAAGAAACTAGTAAATTGATTAGCTTCAGATTTTCCAAATTGTCTAATTCCAGAGGACTTGTTAAAATCAGGACACTATTAACTTATGATATACTCCTGGATCTCACAGAGCATCAAGTTTGGCTAACCATGAACTAGAATAGCATTAAGTTTTATTTTTATTTTATTTTATTATTTGAGGCAGAGTCTCATTCTGTCGTTTAGCCTAGAGTGCAGTGGTGCAATCTTGGCTCACTACAAACTCCGCCTCCTGGGTTCAAAAGATTCTCCTGCCTCAGCCTCCCAAGTAGCTGGGACTACAGGCATGTCCTACCAAACATGGCTATTTTTTGTATTTTTAGTAGAGACTGGGTTTCAGCATATTGGCCAGGCTGGTCTTGAACTTCTGACCTCATGATCCTCCTGCCTTGGCCTCCCAAAGTTCTGGGATTACATGTGTGAGCCATATGCTCAGCCCATTAAAGTTTATTCTAACATTAATAGTTTGTCTTCATCAGTTTAACATTCTATTAATAGCTCAACCAGTATAAAATTACCTATAGCCAAAGTGAATTTGTCTAAGAGTAGTATCAGCCTTTTTTACTTTTTTTTTACTTAGTCCAGATCATTGTTCAGATCAACGTAATCACTACTTCTTCAGAGGAACATTTTTACTCTGTATAACCCTTTCAGGACACTTTGCAATAATTTATATCATTATCTGATGAACACATTTCTCCTAGTTGTAAGCTGAAAATGTCATGATAAAACAGATTTTATTTTGGCTAAAAGTTGTATTTACCATGGCTAATATGATGGCTGTCCAATATACAATTTGCTTAATAAATATTTGTCAAATGCTAAAAGAATGAAGCATCTCCTAGAAGTTAAGGATACCTCCCCTCTCAAAGTCTGACTTCTATCTTGTGCAGAGTATATTAAGGACTTAAGGCTAGATGATGTGTTTATCTTTCTCTTTTCTTTTGTAATTAACATGAAGTTTAGAAAGAGGGTAGGGAATGATGAATGAGGGAGCAAAAGAAGTCTTGTCAGGCTGAGTCAATGGTCTGGATCCCTAAATGCAGCCTTTAATAAGGATAAATGGTTGGCCTGCAAAAGCCAAGTTTTTTCAAGGATAAATGGTTGGCCTGCAAAAACCAAAAACAATGTCTGCATTCTCAACTACGTTCTCATCTACGGAACAATTCCAGTGTGGGGCAGACAAGGCTTTACAACATAAGACATTTTCTTCTAAAACAAAAGGTACACACCTATACTAACACACACAGAGAAACAAGCTGTCACTGATAGCTCCATATCCATCAAGAGTGAGCTATGACTGACACAACTGTGTGTTAACTCAGATTGTATTAAGCGGTATAACATCAAGATTTGGAAACTTAGAGTTACAGCATAATGCTTCAGAGTGTAGGCTCTTGAGGCGGACTTCAAGCTTTGAATTTTATATCTGCTGCTTACTAGCTACACAACTTTGAGGTAATTACTTAATATTACTGGGCCTAGGTTTCCTCATTGTAAAATGAGAACCTATTTCAAAGTCGTTATGAAGATGAAAATAGTTAACAAAGTCAAGAAGCTAGATCAGTTAGTTCTCAATAAATTTCAGCTATTCTTTTTAGTCATAATAATAAGATTAGTACTATTATTGCTGAAGAAATTTTGTTTTGAGTTTGCACAAGAGGAGGGCAATGAAAGGGGGCATTAGAAGACAGTATGGTATATTTGTCAGCTGTGCATACTCTGGTGTCAAGGAGACCTGGATTGGAATTCCTTGTATACTGCTTATTCCTGTGAACTTAGGTTGCTAAACCTACTTCTCCCCTTACTTCCTTCTTTTTTCAGGTTAACTGAAAGAAGTGAATGGGAGGCACCTGAGAATTGCTTAGTTCTGTTTCCATGTAAGTGCCCAAACACAACAGCAAGTGAGAATCTCAAAGGAGAATGACAGGATGATTGAATAAAAGAAGCAAAGCAAGAAATCTAAGACAAAGAACAATGTGGCCAGCATTTTAAAATATGTGAGAGACAAAGATAAACGTGGGCTACAGCTCTAGGTCTCACCAAATAGGCATAAGCTACGGAGAGACACATCTCAAGGTTAGTTCATTAAGAAAATAAAAATTAATAATTAATAATTTTGAGTAGTCACAGCTATCCCCAAATGGGATAGGAAGCCTCAGAAGATAATAATTTTTTACTACAGAAATTGCTTAAGATTATACTGCATAAAAATGTGTGGGAGTTAAACTATATATTTGAAAGTTCCTTCGAACTGTCTCTGTATCCATAGTTCTGAATACCCCAGTAATAGTCACACATTAATGTCCGTTTGTTCCTAAGTGCTGTGACTCAGTTGATCTTAACATAAAAAGACAGATGGGTGAATAGGAAAGACCAGGGAAACCGATTTTCTTGCCTTAAAATACACTTCCATTTCACCACATGTTGTTCATTAACACGTGCACACATTTCTGAACATCCAGACACATGCCAGGGATGCTCTTACTCATTTGCAGGTTGGGATACTGACACCGATTCATTGCCACATTAACGCTGTATTTTGTGCTAACTCTATAGAGTATCTTCCACTCTGAAAGTCTGTGCAAATAACATCAAAATGCCACAGTTTTAAGGTGATGAGGGGGGCGACTATACTTAAAAATGTTAAATGTCTTTTTAATTTGAAAGGAAGATTTCCTTGATGTTGAGGTGAAAGCAGGAAAAACCAAGGAATCGAAATGCAAATATCAGGGCAGGATTTTCCCTTCACACAGGGTAAAAGACAACGTTTAAAGAACGATTTAAAACATTTAAAGATTTAAAACATGTAAAATAAGCTGGTAATACTCCTCATAAGAATTGGTAATACTCCTCATGAGTAATGCTCCTCATAAGCACATGGAAGCTGGTAACACTCCTCATTAGAGTTGACTGGATCATGATGATAAGTAAAATGTCATAGCAATATCAGTTGTCTTCTTAAGGTGTACCAGGCACTATGCTATGCACTTCACCTGCGTTGTCTTAATTTTTCATCAAGGAAGTGTCAAGATTTTCAAAATAATTTAAAAGATCAGAAAACTGAAGCTTGGAGAAGGGAAGTTGCCAAAAACCACAAAGCCCAGATGGAGTTCGGCCAGGATTCAGTATCAGTTAAATTTCTTTCTTTTTAAAAACTTTTATTTTAGTTTTGGGGGTACATGTGAAGGTTTGTGACATAGGTAAACATGTGCCATGGGAGTTTGTTGTACAGATTATTTCATCACCCAGGTATTAATCCTAGTAACCAATAGTTATCTTTTCTGCTCCTCTTCCTCCTCCCCACCCTCCCCCTCAAGTAGAACCCAGTTTGTATGTTTCCTTTTTTGTGTTCATAAGTTCTTATCATTTAACTTCCACTTACAAGTGAGAATGTGTGGTATTTGGTTTTCTGTTGCTGCATTAGTTTGCTAAGGATAATTTCAATGCCTGCATTCTCAACTTTGTGCCATACCATAATTTATTCGTTCAAAGTTTCTACCTGTTCACCAAGCTCCTTCTTAATTTGTTTTCCATGTCTCCCCCTCAAAATTCTACAACATTCTTATTTTAAATCACTTTCTTCTCTCCATATCCCACCTAGTCCAAAGAACCACACACATGTATGCAGCACCATTATAGCATTTAGATCTCCTGTGACCTATAGTTAGTTGGAACACAAATTCCTTTAATAATGTCTGCCCCAACCAAATGATGGTCCTTTTTATGTTCTTCAGGCCTAGATCGGGTGTGGTGGCTCACGCCTGTAATCCTAGCACTTTGGGAGGCCAAGAGAGACAGATCACCTGAGGTCTGGAGTTTGAGACCAGCCTGATGAAACACCTATCTCTACTAAAAATAGAAAAAAAAAAAAATTAGCCAGGAGTGGTGGCACACACTTGTAATCCCAGGTACTTGGGGGCTGAGGCAGGAGAATCACTTGAACCCACAGGGACGGAAATTGCAGTGAGCCGAGATCACACCACTGCACTCCAGCCTGAGTGACAGAGTAACTCCTTCTCAAAAATAAAATAAGGTAATTAAAAACATATATATCTTCAAGCCTAGTCCTTAGAAATAATACTAGTCCATAGACTAGTACATAGAAATAATATCATTAATATTTTTAATATATGAATAATAGCTAATATTTATCAAAGGGTTAACATGTGTCAGATTCTATTCTGAGTACTTTTCATGCACTAATTCATTTAACAATATAAGAAACCAATGCAGTAGGTATAATTATATCCATTATGCAGAACATTTAAGTACCTTAGATACTCAATTACGTGAACATTTCTTTTCTTATCCTTGCAAACTGCTATAATTTTAGTCTAAGTTTTGCTCACCTCTTGCCTTCTGCCTCTTCCAAACCATTTTCAAGACTTCCAGAATTATCTCATAAAAGCCAAGGTTACATCAGGCCTTTCCGCTTATGGTCCCATTTTTTGCAAGAAAGAGTCCAAGCTCCTTAGTCTGTCCATTCAGCCCTTCTTAATCTGATCTCAGCTTTTCTTGCATTTGTGTTTCCACCCTCCCTCATTTACCCTATATCCTAATCACCTCTGGAGAGCTCATATCTCTAAACTAAGTTCTTCACCTGAAAACATCCTTTCCTGAACTTGTCTGCTGAAACAAAGCAAACATTCCACTGAAGCCCTGATTGCACCTAGGCCAAGCCAACATCATCTCCTACCTGGATTGCTGAAAGAGTCTTCTGCCTGATTTTTCTACTTCTACTCTTGACCTTGCCATCTCAGAAAGGTCCCCAACTGTAGCCTAAGAGAATGGTTTTTAGAAAGTAAGTCAAACACAGTTTACCCATATAACAAGCATACACATGTTCCCCTGGACCCTGAAATAACAGTAGAGGAACGAAAAAATTCAAATCATGTCACTGCCCAGTTCAGATCCATGCCTGACTTCTCTCATAATCAGAATAATATCTATACCCCTTACATTGCCCTCTAAGACCCTATGTGGTTTGCTTCATACCTTTCCTTTTACTTTCGCTTCCATGTGCTTCTTGTTCATGCATGTCAACTGTGTTGTTATTCCTGCTATTTTGAGGCCCAGAACTCGCTCATTGCTCATCCATTGTTACTTCGACAGTCTTCTACTTATTCTCCAGCCTGGACTTCTGGTTAGACCTCTCCTTGACACTATTCACATCTATGCTCAAATATCATGCTTTCAAGATAGGACTTCTCTGGTCTCCTTGTTTTAATTGTTCCCTGTTCTTCCATATATTCACCAATTCCATACTGGTTTATCTTTTTCCGTAACATTTCTGCCACCTGAAATAATAGTATATACTAATTTGCATATGTCTTTCTAGGTTGCCTTCATACTAATAAGATCTAAGCTCTATTAGATTTAAGGATTTGGCCTATTTTGATCTTTTTTTCTTAGTGAATGATACTGGCACATCCTAAATTAAAAAAAAAAATTGTTAAATCAATGAACCCTGGTCCATAGAATTTTTCCCTTCACCCTAAGAAAATGTGTGTGTTCTTTATCACTTTTCCTCTCCTCAGTGGATGAGGTAGGCTAACTTATACCCTCAGTACGTGACAAATGTTTATGATCCATTCTTACAAAGATATGATCCTATTTTATTTATTTTATTCCCATCTGTGCCCACTTCCCTCTCCACATTACAGGGAATTCTTCCAATGTGTTTAATGAGTACCCTTTTGTATTAGTTTGTTCTCATGCTGCTAATAAAGACACACCTGAGACTCAGTAATTTTTAAAGGAAAGAGGTTTAATTGATTCATAGTTCCACATGGCTGGAGAGGCCTCACAATCATGGTGGAAGGCAAATGAGAAAGTAAATTTCCATCTTACATGGTGGCAGGCAAGAGAGCTTGTGTAGGGGAATTCCCCTTTATAGGACCATCAGGTCTTGTGAGACTTATTTACTATCATAAGAACAGCATGGGAAAGATCCACCCCCATCATTTAATAACCTCCCACTGGGATTATGGAAGCTAAAATTCAAGATAAGATTTGGGTGGGGACGCAGATAAATCACATCACCTTTTGTGTATATGAGTTTTTGTATGTATATTATTATTTTGTGGTTAACATGTTTTTAATTTGTAAAAGTGAAAACAGTATGATTTTCATTCTATTTCTCATGTTTTCCGAACCCATCTATGTTGCTGTGTGTACCTCTAGTATGTAGTGTCTTCTGACCTTCTGGTTCTCCATTGAACAGCTGACACATTTTACCTGCTTCGTTCTCCAAGGAGAACACTCCTTGAGACCAACTCCTTGCAACCAACCCTACAATGAACACTTTCTACTTATCCCTTTGTGTATGACCATGAAAATTTTTTTTATTTTTGAGATGGAGTCTCACTCTGTCACCCAGGCTGGAGTGCAGTGGCATAATCTTGGCTCACTGCAACCTCTGCCTCCTGAGTTCAAACAATTCTTCAGCCTCAGCCTCCCGAGTAGCTAGGACTACAGGCATGCACCAATGTGTCCAGTAATTTTTGTATTTTTAGTACAGACCAGACTTCACCATGTTGACCAGGCTGGTCTCGAACTCCTGATCTCAGAGAAGATTTGTGAAATGGGAATATTTCTACATGTAATCTGACTAGGCATAGTTGGAATGCTCCCCAGAATGCCTATACATCTATTCTACAAACAGTGGTGCTTGGTGGCTTCCTGTCTTCATATCTTTGACAACATTTCCCTTATTGAACTTTCTAATTACTTTTTCAATGCACTTTCCACATTATGGCACATGATGGTGCATAGTACTTCATGTTATCAGATCACCGTCTCTGTCATTCTTATATGCTGTGCCTTCTAAGAGTGGGGCTATACAGTTATTTTTGTTTTCCAATCTAGTCCAGTGCCTCTCACAAAAGGTGAACTTGATAGAATGCTTTAAATGGAAGAGTAAGCTATATTTCTTCACTTTAGTTCAGTCCCGCCTAGAACATGCATTTACTTTAAAAACTGCTATATGCTAAATGTTGTTTTAGATTATACAGATGCATTTTTTTTTCTAAATCTTTGAGTAAGTTTTCATTCTTTTTTTACATATGAGGAAACTGAGGCTAAGTGAGTTTTAACAACCCAGCTGAGCTCGTTCAAGCATGGGGTTTGAATGCAGGTCTGAGTGACTAGAAAGTCAAAGCCCTCCCCCTCACTTTTCTGTTTATTCTGATGGATGCTCATGGCAATAAGATAAATGAATCAAGTAGAATTTGTTTCTATAGTGTTATATAAGTACACTATCTCTCCGCTACCAGTAACATGAGATTTTCCTCTGTGCCATAAACCAGAACTCATGAACTCCGTGAAATAATATTCCACATTTGGACATATTTAAAGTCACCACCTCTTGCAATAATCCTTGGTATTTAGGAATATATTGCTTTTTTTTTTTTTTTTTTTTTTTTCTGGAGAGTTTCTTCTTTAGGGACATCAACACAACTAGCTCTTAATCTGGACACAAAATCCTTGCTTATCTACAAAGCATTAAGCTAGAGGAATCTTTAAATGCCTGATTGAAGTACATCAAATCCATGTATACGAGTTAATTTCTTATTTTGCACTGGACACTACTGAATTCTGACAAATGATGATGAATAAGGCAAACATAGTCTCTTACTTCGTAACTCACCAAAGGATATGAGCATGCAGAAAAGGCAGAGACAAACTGATAGAGAAGAGGTGACAGGGCAAAATGTGAAAACGTTGCGGGGATACTTAACCCAGCCCTGGAGCAGGGGAGACTTTTGGAAATAAATGTTGGAGATTAATAAGAGAGGAGACGACTGGAGGAAGAAGAAAGAGTGTATTCTACGAAAGAAAACGGAGTGTGCAAAAGCCCAGAGGGGAAAGAACGGTTTGTGTATGCAAGGAAATAAAAGAATTTGAACAAGACTGGAGCACAGATTATAAAGAGAAGGGGAAACTCTCACAGTTAAGACTGGACAGCTGAGCAGGGTCCAGGTCACACAGGCCCATTAGAAAGCGATTGAAATCTACATCTGTGGACAGTGGGGACCTATTGGACAGTTAGCAAAGTAAGAAAATGACATGATCAGATTCATATTTTAGAAGATTCTCTTGGCCACAGAAAGAATAAAATTAGAAGTGGGAAAAGGGATAGTTGATACTAGAGGTAAGAGGACCACTTAAGTGGCTATTGAAGTGATCCAGGGGAGTGATAATGATGGGGTGGACGAGAACAGATGGGGTGGAGCTAACTGAGTAAGATAAACCTAGGGACTGATTGGATAAGGGTGGAGAGAGTCAAAGACCATGCCTAGTGCTCAATATTAACCCCCTCCCATGCCGTAGAATGTAGATTCCATGTTCATGGTCTCTGTGATGAGCTTTCTGCAAGAGGTCCTTCAGCTAACTCCTAAAAGAGCAAAGCTCAGTGTGTTTCCAGGACAGGAAAGGTGATAAAATTAGATTTTCTTGTGGTCTGCTTTCATTTTAACTTCTTATTGAACCTGACCCCATGATGTTTGAACTTCTAAGAGTTTGCTTCTGGTTCCTCTTTCTTTCCAACTCAAATCAATAGAGCAAATAATGAGTGAAGGCAATCAACCTTTAGTCAGGATGGTTTAGCAAGACAGCTATTGCAGAGTTTCTGTTTTCCGCATCTTGGATCTTTTCACGGTGAGACCTTCACTAGCAGCATCTCAAGACCTCTTTCTCTGACTCATTCTCCCAACAAAAGTTGGAATAAATTATTCGATGGGTGAGATTGAAAGGAGAAATAGAGTATGTATGTTACTTGCTAACATTTCCAGTGTCTCCAATATGCCACCCTGACTTCTCTAGATGAGGTAATTCAGAGGAGTTCACAACTCTCTGGAACAACGGTCTTTTTCAAAGCTTATTTTTATATAATCAATTGTACCTTTATTATTTTCCTATTATCTTCTATTTACATTTTCTTTTAAACTTCTCTTTCTCTCCTCATTTTTACTTTTGCTCTCTCACTTTCTTGTCGCATTCACGTCTCCTTTAACTGGGTTCTTATGTTCTTAGTCCTTTGTCTCAACGTTAAACATATCAGTGATTCTTTTAAAACATTTTTTTTTAATATACACACTCTGTGACCCTCTCCCCACCCCTTCCCATTCTCTCAGAAGAGATCTGAAAGAGGGCATACCTATTAATTAACAAGTCTCACTTTGTCATTCTAAATTATTTTGGAATCAATGTTAATTTCTAAATAAATATCTATTTTTGTAAAAATGACTAGCTGGGAAATATCCAAACATTCAAGGTCTTCCTTCCCAAGTCAATTACACATATTTTATAGTAATTTTCATTATGTCCATATTTAAATGTGCTAACCCTGTCCTAAAGCCAAATCAGCCTGTAGAGAATCTAAGATGTCCTGGAATGTTTTCTGGAATGTTTTTCTATCTTTGTATTCTTGTGCATCCATCATTACTAACAAGAAGCTCAAAACACACTGTTTCCAAGAAGCTGCCCTTGATATACTTACATACTTATATACTGTGTTGCTCCACACATTTTTATTCTATACAAAAACCTCACTAAACATTTTCTACTTCTTCTAAAATTCTCTCAATATCGACAGTTTTTAAATCAATCAATCAATCAATCAATCAATCTAACTTATCTATCTATTGAGAGTAGAATAAAGCTACTTCCTTTTCAGAAGACTTATTTCAGAATCAGGAATCATTAAGCTTACAGTCTGGGTCATGGATGATGTAGGAATGATTGTCTCTCCCCACACTTCAGTGAAGTGTATATGTACTTGCTCTAATAAAGCCTATATTGGTTTTACAACCAATCGTATCAGGTTCTTGGCTCTGATTGCTCTGTATTTTATGTTCACTAACTCAAGGGCAGAATTTAATAACCATTTATTACATTTCTCTTTGGTCTTATTGTTAGACATGATGCAGAATTAAAATATAATAAAAATTCTTGTACATTTGCATCTGGTTAAATTATAACCATTATACTTTTGTTCCATTCATGATTTCCACTCCCATTAGTGTCTATACTTTTACAGGTACCATGTTCTTTATTTATTTTACATCCTCCAATACAACTCATTTGGCATTCCGTACTCAGCAAGTGATCAATATGTGCTTGTTAACTGAGTTAGTGAGAAATTGAGTCCCTGGCATCTGCCCTTGCCAGGGAGAAACATTTCCCTCCCAGCAAGTGTGAGGATAAGAAGTCTACAGAGAGAGACTATTTGGAAGCTTGGCAACTCACATGTTGTCATATTGCTTCAGAGTCCTGGGCCCTGTGTTTAGGGAGTGAGAAAGAAGGATGATCCAACCTCTGATCAAGGACAAATGATTGCAAGGAATCCTCAGAACAGCAAACAGGGAAGTTGATGCTAGACAGAAGTTCAATCTCCCAGGAAATCTCAGGCATTGGAAGGTACTCTCACTGTCCGGGCTCCCAAGAGCCACTGCCATGGGAAATTCAAATGTGAGAAGGCACAAGTTCAGAGCAACATCTGTCATAGATGACTACTTCTGCCTCAATTCCCCATGGCTCCCAAACTCATTATTTGTAATTAAAGTAGGGGCGTTTGACAATTTCCATCATTGTAACTTCTGCTACCCTATGACCAAGTGACATGGCACCCCTTGAGCCTTGATGACAGGCTGAGAAAGAAAGATCCCATGGCTTTAGACCACTCAGCCTGTAATGCCTACAAGTAACCATTTATCATTATCTTCAACCATTTCTCTACCTGCACTGCACTGCCACCTCCATGCTTCTGCTCATGGTTTTTCTTCTGTTTGATGAGCTCCGCAGCACCACATTTCTCATCTTTTAAGGCTCATTTTTTAAAAAACTATTTTCTATGAATCCAGGTAGCAGAATATAATGACTGCCAGTATGAACATAAGAGGCAGACTTCTGTGAGTAAAATTGCAGCTCCCTTAATCACTAGCAATATGACCTTAGCCTCTCTGTCTCTCTGTCTCAGTTTGCTGGAAGTAGACTATTACGTGCATACTAATTTACCAACCCCATGGGTGTGGTCAGGAATCTGTCTCTCTCCCTCCCTCCCTTCTTTCCTTCTCTCTCTCTCTGTCTCTCTTTCTGTCTCCTTCTATTTATTTCTATCGCTCATGTACAACACTTATCATATATGTTAGTTTGTAGTGTAGCCTTGAAGTCATGGAATTTATAAATATCACCCAAGTGGTATTAGTATTAAAACCTCATTCTCAAAAGAAATCTTCAAAGAGGTGACTCACATGTGCACACAGAGTAGCTGAGGAGATACGCCCACCTTGTGTGCTCTTTCTTTCCTGCTCAGCCTCTTGAATTGTCTTTCCCCCTACCTGAGCTAAAGGAGGATTTGCTCTGCTACCATTTTCCACTACAGGGGTGCTAATATTCTTGCCAAGCCTACCAATCCTTGTAATGCTGACGGAATGTTGGTCCAGTATAGCAATGAGTGCAGAGTGGAAAGTGAAAAGCAGGGATAGGAGCACAGAGCTTTTCTTTCTAAGCTCTGCATCCAGTCTTAGCTCCTGGTATTCAAAGCATTAATGCTTGTGGTCAGGGTAGCTCAAATCTTAGAAACATTCATCTTTCAACCGCTTTCCATAGTTTTTTTCTTGAATCTTCTCAGCCCCTTTCTTTGTTGAATAGCTCTTCTCCTCTCCTACTCATAAAATTAAGACCCCTCCTATCCACAAAATAAAATATATATGAAGATGAGCTATGGATGTGTGTTTGTGTAAATGCTGACCACTTTTATCAACCTTATATGTTTTCAATGTATAACAAAGAAAAGGAAACACAAAATACATAGAGATACAACAGAAAACAGCAAGCCTTCTTTGACTCTTTAAGAAAAATGCCAATAGCAAGAATATTTCAAAGGGTTTATGTCTATGCTCACATCAAAGCAACTCACATATTAAATATCATTCCATAATTATAACACATTGGGAAGTAGGCAAATTTAAGATTGTTTGCTCTTTTATAAGGCAACTGATGATTAAGTGATGGGTGAAGTTCCAACAATGATTAGTTGGCAGGGCTAAGATTCGAACTTAAGTTATTTGATCCAGAGTCTAAAATTTACTATCAGACATACTAATTCCCCAGCATAGAAATGGCTGTCATTCTTATAATATCAGAATAATTTCCCACCTGCTTTATAGTTTTATTTGTAACCCATAAACTCGAATTTACATAATATAATTTTGACATAGTATTTTATTCAACGAAATGTAGTACAGCAATAATAGATAATTATGCAATTTAAAACATTTCCTGGAGGACCTCAAAGAAGATCAAAGAAAGTAGGCATTCTTCCAGTCTGCCTAGATATTCTTGCTTATTTTCCTTTTACTATTTTACCCCCATCCTGGGTAAATTAAGCCCACTCTCATCCACATTCATCATAATGCCAAGAAATAATACCAGAGTTGATTCCAGGAAAGGGGCTGACAAAGGCAAACTTCAACTTATGGGATGAAACTCCGTAAGGAAATGAATGAGGAAAGACAGGTTTTCTTTTGAAGTTTAAAGAAGGGGAATGGTAAGCATTTGCAATTTAATCTCTCATTTAAGCTCCATCAGATATCCCTACAACTTGTTGTGAGGCAAGTGTGTCTGGCATGACTATTTTACAGAAGAGAATCCAAGTGTCAAATATAATATTTGGATTATGTGCTTCCACTGCAAAAATATAAAGACCTGAGTATTTGCAAATATAGAATGGTAGGCGCATACACCGCTCTACTTCGTTTCCCTGACTGATCCTCCAGCACATGCATTTGATGCTCAGTCAATTAAGATCCAAAACATGTAGTGGAGGAAGCAGATCCTCTGCGTATTTATCTAAGTTGTGATGTACATAGCCCTGAAATTATAGCTTCATCTTATGATTGTGCCAGCCTCTAATTCCTGGTATTAATCAAAGGCTGGATAAATGACAAGCTGTGGTAGATGGAGAGGGACAGCTATACTCAGGTTTTGAATTTCTTGAATGAGCTACACTCAGGATGAATGTGAAATGCCCTGTCACTCCCTACAGCTGCCTTCGGGAGCTCCAATCTCAAACTTGACCACAGCTCCTTTACTGCAGTTATTCTCATGGTTTGTCAGTCAGCTCTTTCCTCTGGTTCAGATTTGTCATTGCTCACATTCTAGAATTCTAACGCTAAACATAAATAAGAACAGGCATCTGACTTCAGGCAGGAGTTTGTTTTCAGATAGATTTTGTATGTCCTCTCACCAGGAATAAAGATGCTGCAGCTTTTGAGCTTCTTAGAACGACTTTCATCTGATATAACATTTCCCCATTCCTACTATACTCCAGTCACACAGGCCTTCCTTTGATCACTTGAGGATGTTTACTCGGGGCTTTTGCACAAACTCTTCCCTCTTCTTGCAATATTTTTTCCCTGAAACCTTTATACAAGTTACTTATCATTAAAAGTTTAGTTTAACCATCACCTCTCCAGAGAGATTTTGACATCTACTTTATCTCAAAGACCCTGTGTTAGACTGAGGACCATAAGAAGCAGATGCCAAGACAAAATTAAACATGCGATGAATTTATCAGGGCGAGTTCACTGAGAGAAAATGGGGAAGGAACTCAGGCTGAAGAACTGTCAAACAGAAGAGTAGTAATGAGTGTGAATGAAGGAGGGAAAGAAGAAACAAAAGTTGGGTAAAAGTATCTTAAGATGCTTTGAAATTCCAGTTAAACTTTGGCATGTTCATAGGTGGGTCCTTGAACCAAATTTGTATGTTAGAGATTTCAAACCTCTTTCAAGAATGACATTATCTTAGAATCCTTCTCAAGCTCAGTTGCTGGCTGGAAATGGCCCTAGGAATTATGATCTGGGTGCAGATGGGGTGATAGTATAAAGAAGTAGTAACTTCACTCATCTGGAGATCTAAGTGGTATCCCATGGCTTCCACATACCCTTTCCTCCACTTTCCATCTCTATCCTATCTCTCTGTTTCATTTTCTTCCTGGAAGTGTCTGTAAATACATCATTTATTATTTATGCTTTTAGAATTTGTCTTTCTTCTGAGGTTGAAAACTTCATGAAAATGGATTGTTATTTATCTTCATACCCAAAACTATGTATCAGATGCTTAGCAAGTGGACAGTAAAACATCCTCAACTTGCTAAATGACCTAGTCAATAATTGATAAACAGATCATCACTGAACCCATTTATCTTTTAAAAAGCAAACATAAAATATGCTCCTAAATGATCTACAAGTTATTCCTAGAAATCCTCTTTGGCTTATTGTGACATTGTAGTTTCAGCTTATAATAGTAGTGTTTGTTCTTTTCACCCACCTTCCAGTACAACATGAACTATGTAACTCTTTCATTAGCTCTAGTCGTGTATTAATAGCTAAATTCAAATCTCAGCTAATACCAGCCAATGAGGCTAGCCTAATGATAAACTTTGGGAGAACTGTAACATTTATAAAATGCTTTATTCTGGATGAATTGCATTATAGATCACTCAATTTTAGCACTTAAATGTGTAGTGGATACTTTCTAGCCCAGTTAATGATCCAGTTCTTCCGTTTTATCCTGAGGTTTCACATTCATCCAAACATTTCTAGTGATTTTAAAGATTTACATTACTCATAATTTAGATATTAACAAAGTACTTTTTGTCTCTGTAGGCTTGTAAGCCATTTTGGCAGTACAGAAAGTGTATATCACATATGCTTTCTTCTCTGAGGTTCTTTTTAATTATTTATTTCCCACAGATAAAAACTTTATGAAGTAAGAGGCTAGGACTAGCACTAAGTTCTATGTTTGCAAAACACTTAATGGGTATAAAATGAATGTCAATGATCCCAAATATATACTGTGTAATTACCATGTGCCACACTTTGAATTCCCACCAAAATCTACCTCTTTCTGTTGTACTGCACATATACAATTCTCTTTATGTTGTATGATAATCATCTGAGATAATTAATTTCGGGTTTTGAGACTTACTCTTAAAAATATCTTCAAAACCTATTTTATTTTCCACGTATTTATTTATGTATATGTTTTCTTTAAAAATATTTGGAGATCAATAAAATATTGCGATTATCAGTGTCTCTTGTATTTTTAGCCAGATCATTTCTAACCACCCAGCAAAAAAAAAAAAAAAAAAAAAAAAAAAAAAAAAAAAAAAATTAATTATGCCGCTCACTTCAATGGCCCTCAATTTTCTTGCCCTTGGAATAAATTACAAACCCATTATATGTCTTCATCTTGTAACTATCCCTTCTACTGCTCCGGTCTTACTTTTTTCACTTATTTCACAGCACACAGTTGGTGCTCACCACACTGAACTTCTATTTTATTTCTAGACCTCCCCTCTTAGAACTTTCCCTCTCCCTACCTTTTTCCACTGTCTTAGCTCATTTTCTATTTCTATAACAGAATATTGCAGAAATAGAAAGTCTAAGACCATGATGCTGGCATCTGCTCCCCTTCTAGTGAGGACTTCGTGCTGCTTTATAACATGGTGGAGGGCCTCGTATGGTGAGAGGGGAACAGTGTGAGTGTCAGCTCAGGACTCTCTTCCTCCTCTTCTAAAGCAACCAACCAATAAGCACATAAATTTGGGGGTCAAGTTTCCAACACACAAAATTTGGGAAACACATTCAAATCATAGCATCCAAAACCTGACCCCCAAAACCCATGTCATTTTTACATGCAAAATATAATCATTTCACACCGAAAACCCCAAAGTTTTAATTTTCCAGCAACAACTTAAAATTCCAAAGTTCAGAGTCTCACTAGATTGAATATGCATGAGAATCAAAGCACAATTTATCTTGAGGTGAATTCCTTCTGGCTATAAGCCTGTGAAATTAAACAAATTATATATTTTCAAAATACACTGGTGATACAGGAATAGGATAGATATTCCCATTTCAAATAAGAGAAATAGGTAAGAAGAAAGAAGTAACAGTCCCCAGTAAGTCCAAAACCCAACAGGGAAAAGCACGTTTGGTTCTAAAGCAGGAGAATAATCTCCTCGGTCTTCATGTCCTACATTTTGGACACAGTGGTGTGGGGTTGGGTCCCCAAAACCTAGAACCATGGCTTTCATGGGCTCAGCCAACATGTTAGTTCTTGTGGGTTAGAGTCAGATGTCTGTAGTTTTTCCAGGCTGCACACTAATGGTTCCACTGTTCTGGAGTCTCAGAGGTGGTTCTGTCCCCATGGCTCCACTAGACATCACTTGAGTAGGGATTCTCTGCAGTGGCCTTGCTTCTATGCTTCCAATAGGCATTGTCCTAGTTGGAGCTCTCTGCGGTGGCTATGGTTCTTTCCCCACATTTCCATTTGCCATTGTCCTAGCAGGGCCTTCTGCAGTAGCTTCAACCCTGTATCAATTATCAGCCAGGAACCCCAGGTTGTTCACAACATTTTTTTGAAAGCTAGGTGGAGGAAGCCATGCTCCCATAGCTCTTGCAGTCTGTGAGCCTGCAGACTTAACATCACATGGATGATGCTGAGATTGCTGCTTGCACCTTCCAGCACTAGGATGTAGGGAGTGGAGAGCTGAGGCAGCCAAGGGCGATAAACTCAGAGAGGGTATCCCAGGCCTATTTCCCCAAACCATTCTCCCTTTGAGAGCTCTGGACCCATCATGAGTGGGGCAGTCCTGAAGATCTCTGTAATGCCTTCATATTTTTTTTGTCTACTTGCCTTGATGATTACTTCTATCAGTACCAATCTTCTTAGCAAATAACCACTGGGTCATACCCTTGGTTTTCTCTGCTAAGCATGCTTTTATCACACTTTGCATGGTCAGGCTGAGAGTTCTCCAAATCTTGCTGCTCTGCTTCCCTTTCATTATAAATTCTATCTTTAAATCATCTCTTTCTTCTCCTGTTTTACTATAAGTAGTTAAAAGTAGCCATGCAGCAATCTTGATGCTTTGCTGCTTACATCTTTCTTCTGCCAAATATTCCAGCTTGTCCATGTTAAACTCCGTTGTTCATAAAACCCTGAACATGAAAACAATTCAGCCACGTTTTCTGCCAGTTCAAAACAAAGATGGCTTTTACTCCAGTTTCCAATACCTTGTTTCTCAGTTCCATCTGAAAGGTTGGAATGGCTTTCACTGTCCATATTTTATTAGCATTCTGGTTATGAGCACTTAAACAAACTCTAGGAAATTCCACACTCTCTGTAATTCTCTTGGCTCCTTCTGAGCCCTCATCAGATAATACTTAATGCTCTGTTAATGGCAATGAAGACTTTTTCTAGATTTCTCTATATTCTTTCAGCCTCTATTAGTTCCAAAGATTCCATATTTTTAGGTATTCATTATTAGTAACAATCCCACTGCTGGTACCAATTTTCTGTCTTAGTTTATCTTCTGCTGCTATAACAGAATGCCGCAGGCCAGGTGATTTATAAAGCAAATGAATTTATTTCTTACAGTTCTGGAAGCTAGGAAGCCCAAGAGCATGGTGCCAGCATCTGTTTTACTTCTTGTGAGGGTCCCCTTGTTGCTTCACAACATAGTAAAAGCATCACATGGGGAGAGGGCAAAAGCAAAAGCAGCTCAGATCTCTCTTCCCCTTCTTATAAGCTACCAGTCTCAACATGGGGACCCCCTCTGATAACCTCATGTAATCTGAATTATCTCTCAAAGGTCCCACATCCAATCAACATACAATATTTGAGGGTTCTAACACATTAAATTCTGGGGCACATTTAACCTCTGTTAACCTGCTATTATTTCTCTTTATTTTTTTACTCTTGGAACCCTAAAAGTTTTGGGTTTTTTGGTATCTCTCTTTCTCTCTCTCCCTTCCTCCTTTTCTCACTCCTTCCCTCTCTCCCTCCCTCCCTCCCTCCCTTCCTTCCTTCCTTCCTTCCTTCCTTCCTTCCTTCCTTCCTTCTTTCCTTCCTTCCTTCCTTCCTCCCTTCCTCCCCCCTCTCTCTCTCTTTCCCCCTATCATAGAGGACATATATAGCCTCCTCAATCTGGTTTGTCCTTGTCAGTGCTTCAGGTTTCAGTTTCGAAGTCACTACCTTCAGGAAGCGGACTCTGATCTCTTCTCTATCCAGGTTATACTAGATGCTTATCTCCAGGGATCCTGTAATAATTGTTACTTTCCTATCATTTTGTATTTCACACAGTGTTACAATTAACTGACTATGTGCACAAAAGATTAGTTTTGGTATAATTCTGGGGCTTGCAGAGTACCTGATAGTAAGCAGATACTTGTTGAAGAAGAGTGAAGGAAGGAAGAAAGGAAGGAATGAAGGAAAGGAAGGAAGGGAGGGAGAGAAGGAGGGAAAGAGAGAGGAAGGAAGGGAGGAAGGGAGGGAAGGAGGGTGGGAGGGCAAATGGAAGGATGGAAGGAAAAGGGAGAAAAGAGGAAGGGCAGAAGGAGGAAAGAGTGAGAAAGACAGGGAAATGGAAGAAAGGAAAGAGGGAGGAAGTGGGAAGGAAGAAAAGAGTGGGGGAAGGGGGAAGGAAAGCAACTGATAGAAGTCCTGATATATACCCAATGCCCTTAGAGCTGATTCATAATTGAGTGAATCAGAGTCTGTAGAAGCTTAGTCTTATTGATCATAATTACTCTGTAAAATAAAGAATATATAGATTTTATATTGACAATGGGTCATTAGTAATCTGTGACAACTTTAAGAAAACTATACTTATGTTTTTAGGAGTGCAGTAGAGAATAACTACCATATACTCACATAAATAACCCCTTAGTGTCCCTTAATTCACTCAATAGAAAAGCCAAGTACTAAAACTAGAAGAAAAAAGCCAGACCAATCAGTGTATTTTCCTACTGATGAATGCAGGGATACAGGGCTGACTTGAGTTACAGGGACATTTTTTTCATACTCTCTGTCTAACTAATCTATTAAGGCAGCTTCAGGTACAAATCAAATACACCAACCAGAAGAGCACCAAGCAGCATGTGATTCAGGAATCACATACTTGCTATGCAGCTCTGAGATTCTCACATGCCCTCTCTGGGCCTTCATCATAACACACACCACATTAATGAGTTTAACTAAATGATATCTGTAGTCTCGTCTGGCTCTGAAATTCTGTTCTAGGTTTCCAACACCCCATCTGCTCTGGGAAGACATCATTGTCCCTCTATAGCTGACTGCCCCCTCCCTCATCATGCACTGTCCTCCTCCCACTGAGGTCAATGCAACATTCTGAACCCCTAAAGTGGTATCAGGCAGCCAGACAATCTCATTTACTTGCAACTAGTTCCATCATCAGGGCCCGGTATATCCAATGATCATTTACCACACGTCGTTAATATGTTTGTTATATTTTGCTGGCGGAATATGAAAGTTCATCAGCAAGCCGGCACACAGGGAAAGCATATTGAAATGAGCATTATGGATCTGTCAGGCTGGAGTTTATGGCCTTTCTCAGTTCTACACTGTAAGTACAACAAGCCCTGATTGAGTCAGCAGCCTCCTGGGTACTCATTTGCCAAAGTGTGGGGAATTTTAATGCTAAGTTTATCTGCCTGTGTTAGGCAGGCAGAATTGGGGGAAGGTGGGCAGATTTCCTTGGCTTAGGAATATTATAAATGAGCCTGCAAGTTCTACAGATACCAAGAATGAAGCTTTCAGTGAGTTTGGCCACTTATCTTCTTATCGTCTTATAGATTTTAGAGATATAGTGCCCTGGAGTTTTAATACTCAGTTTGCAAATCCTCCTTTTAAAACCTATGCATTGAATTGCAATGAAACAGAGTGAGGAAGAAAGAAACATTCACAGAGGACTGACACTGTAAAGAAAACAAAAGATGAAGAAAGAAGGGGGAATGAGAATTATTAAAATTTCAGTTACTGAGTATGATTGATGCAAATATCCTCACACCTTTTTTCCTTTACAGTCAAGTTCCGTGATAGGTTCAGGCTGCCTCACTGGGGAATTGCGTTCTCGGAATAGGACTTTGTAGCTGCGCACACTGTCTAAAGAGATTACACAGCTTTGTAAGTCTAAATTAATGCATTGGGAAAATGAATTTTGGGAACAACTTTTCTGTTTCTTCTTTCAGCGAAGCATAGAAAGCACGAAATGAGGGGAGTGCATTTCTACCTACAGGAAGAGATATCTGATTCTGTGATTAGGGGGAGGATTGGATATTTTTCAGTGGGCATTTCAAAGAAGTTGCCCTGACTCAGACTTAGGTGTTATTAGCGTTAACAGAGCTATCTCACAGTAACAATGTCAATCACCATCACTTCTTCCTCCTCAGCAGGAAGGCTTATCCACTAATGTTTTGTTGTCTTGTTCTTGAGCAGGCACTTGGTATTCTAGGAGCTGGAATCTATTTGTCATTCCAGTAGCATGCAGCTGTGGGTCACCTGCCTAATGCTGGGGCCATTCCACATTCCAGATTCAGGGAGCTGTGTTCACTTGGCATTCCATATGCATTCCAAAGCTGCAGGTCATTCATTATGCCAAGGTTAGTTTGTGGGCCTGCAAAGCCCAGAGCCCTGCCTGCCAGCCTTTGCTAGTTGAGATTGGGAACTCTGAGGAGGATGTAACTCCACTGGTCAGAAGGCCGGTGATGGACAGAAAGAGAGAGAATAAAAATTAACTTCAAAGAAGTCTTAACTAGCTCTCAGAGAGCGTGATGAGGACAGTATCTGGGGCACACAAAGTCAAAGATGGGGATTTTTTGAGAGGAGAAACAAGAGTATAAATCTAAATCAGATAATCATTGCTTTTTCTTAATTAGATAAAAAACAAAGTATGACATAATTATAAAGCATACTTATTATGAAATCAGTCAAGATTGGTTTCAAATACTGGCTCTGCTTCTTGTTAATTATATGACTTTGAGTGATATGTTTATCTTCTTTTAATATTGGTTTCATCTGTAAAATAAAAACAAGATAATCTACCATTTTAAGATAACAGTATTAAAAGTGAGACAATCCCTGACTCAAAGAAAATACTCTATGTGTGTATTATTATTTATCTATTATTATTATTATATTTGTTGAAAAATATCTGAATTGAAAAGATGAAGAGAGTGCTAACTTTCCTTAATGAATTATTAATACTCATTCACTCCTTCCCAATTTCTTCTACCATATATCAGACATTGCATTAGGTATAGAAATTATTTTTGCTAAATCTGAACAGATTATGCCTGGACTGTGACTATGTATGACCATAGATTCAATTGAAAAGGCACTCAGTGACTATCTCCTGTGTACCGCGCTCTTTTTCAATCTCTGTGGTTAGCACAAAGATCAAGGGTACTTACGCTTCACCTTAAGAAAACTAAGATACATATTTAGGAGAGAATATGTGTTTACAGTCAAGCACTCTGTAAGCATATGTACTGAGGAACAATAACAAAAAAAATACATCGTTTTACTACCTGGAATTCAGAGAACAACCCGGCCAGACAGCAGTTCTTAACGTGTATGTGAAGATATTTCTTCCGCTCTGCAGTTCCAAACACTATTATGGTGGTGGCACGATGGCTGTGCCATCCTCGGTATTATCTCATCATAAATTAAAGTCCAGCAGAACAGGTACCAGAAGCCAGATAAGAAAGAACCTTGATTTTCATGCTAGGAGTATAAACCTCATTTGCAAGGAATAAAGGGAAAAGGAAATAAAAATGTATTTGGGTTTGCTTTGCTTTTTGTTTTTGTTGCTCTTACAAAGAAGTGGCATAATTTGCCCTTATGTAACTTCCAATATTGAAGTGTCCAACATTGTAACAGAATATATATGTATAATATATCAAGGCCATCAACCTGGGACAAGAAATCTGTGATCTATGTTTTATGGGGCAAAAGATACAAGCCAGACTGTGGGAATAGACAGCAGTGGGGATAGCACTACAACTACAGGGGGGCAGTCTGTGACCTGCTATACCGTTAAAAGCCAGGACCCCAGAAAGGTGCTACACACAGGATACCTGAACTGTGCCTTGGCTAATAAGATCAGACAAGCAAGAGAAGAAGCGTCCTGCTCTAGAGGGTTTTAGAATATGGCTTATGAATACACAGGGGTGCGTGTTTTTGTGACTCAACAGCAAATGCAGGCATATTGCAGACGCCTGAAGAAGTGGGGGACCAGCTTAACGCCAGAGCCCATCACCGCTTACGGCTGGTGGGTACTTATAGGTATGAACGGAAGGAGCCTGGGTCATGTGGCTAGCTGCCATCAGGGTATTGATCAGGTGTTCCCATGATGAAATGGTTCTAGCCCTTGTTCTGGTGGAATGTGGTGTTCCTCTCACTTTCTTCCAGCAGAATATGACACGATTGTTTTTTAGTTGGGCCTTTGCCCGGTAGGGTATAAGAAAATTTCTTTAGTTGGACCTTTGTCTGCCTCATAGTTAGGTGGTTAGGCAGGATGTTTCTGATGGCAGGAACCCCTGTGGAATGTTTTACTTTGAACCAAGGTCTGCAAAATAGTAGGGGCTTACAAAATGGTGCAATTTGGACTAACATTCTTACCTTCTACTTTAGTATAGAAGGAAGAGGGACATTGTTGGTTATCCAGCAGCTTCCTTCTAAATAGGAGCACTGTAATAAGGGTTTGGGTTTTGGAGCCGTGGGTATCTGGTTTCAGAGCTGTTTCCTGCAGGCACTGATACTGGACTTGGAGGAGGAGAAATATGGTATCAATGTGTTTCTGGATGGGTGGCTGCCTGGACAATGGAGTTCAGCCCATACTAAAGATGAGTCTTTCTGTGAATCCAGCTCTCTCCAAGTTGACCTTGTCTCCCAAACTAGACTGAGATCTCCGCCAGAAAACAAAAAAGAAGAAAAGGTTTGTTTTACAATTTATTTTGTAGTTCTGAAAGTGCCTAATAGCAAGCTGGGTATGGCGAACACCTTCAATGGTACGGTGAACACCTTCAATAAAATTACTGACTTCCAGATTGGTCTCAGGTCACTGAAGTTACCTACCTTAGTCTTTTTGCATATTAAGGTGCCTCAGAGAGGCGAACCTATATCTTAGACTCAACACTTTCTTTTATTCCAAACTCCACTGCATCTCTCCACCCTCAACCACATGGGCAGAATTGCTGCATGAATTCAAAGGCAATAGGAGAATCCAGGACTGCCACAGAAAACTCCTCCCCACTACCTCCCATCACCCCCACCCCAGAGTACAGTAGCCCCCACACACTTCCCATCAATTTCTGGGAAAGGTAAAATGCACTCACATACTCTGCCCCTCGGGGAGATGCCTAAAATTGGGGGTACATGTAAAAAGTATATTCTATAATTTTCACCAGGAGAACTTCTCCCTGAAACAATTCTTAATTACCTTAAAGAAGTAAGGGTTAAACTCTCTATCATAGGGTTTGAAGAGAAACAGCAGATTGAATTAAAAAGAAATTATTAGATAACATCTTAGGATTCTTCCAAGAATTTGTGGACTCTTTCCTCATTATAAAAGCTGGGAACATAAGTTTTAGGGAAAAATGCAAGTTTTCCACCTGGTGAACCCATGTTTGGTAAGAATATAACTCACATAATTTGGGAGACTCTTTAAGTAAAAAATACCAAAAATAACAGAAATTTAGACATAAAAATAATTCTTATTTGAATTTAGAAAGTACATATTAAATTACAATGCATATCTGCTGATAATAATGAAATACTGACAAATATTTTACAAAATCCAGAAAAAAACATAATTTGTGTTTATAGCCTGCATACCACACTTCTATAATACTGTTTATATTTTACATGCACACGTATGATGTCTTCAGAGTTGTTTTCCTAGAGGTACTGATACTGGTCTTGGGGAAGGAGAAGGATGCTATCAATGTGTTTCTGGGTGGCTGCATATGGTGTTTTAAAATTATTTTATATGGAACGATTAGAAAGTTAATTAAGTATTTTTCCTCTAGCTAGATATTTTCTGACAGTTTGAAAAAGTTTCAATCAGTTTCACAATTCGTGATAAAAATTTAAATAATTATTTAACGTTTATATTATTTTGAAAAAACTGATTCAAATTTTCTTTATAGATGAGGTTAATATTTAAGGGGATTTCAAGGATTTTTGTGCAGTAATGTATCTATTCTTTGCATTGATAATGCCATCACCATTCATTACCAGCTTGTAATCACTGTCCGTATTGTATTGTTGTATTATGAGTTTTTATGCTAAATTCGTTGTTGTCTGTAGTTCGTAGAAAATCGGCAAGAACTGAATAGAAACATACAAAGATTTGATTGGGTGAGGTAATTTTAGCATTTATAACTAAGTCCTCAAAAGCAATTACGATGAAGACAAACATTTACATGTGGAGCCTAATTAAATTAAAGAGCCTCTGTACAGCAAAAGAAACTATCAACCGAGTAAACAGACCACCTACAGAATGGGAGAATAATACTTGCCTACTACACATCTGACAAACATCTAATATCCAGAATCTATAAGGAACTTAATGACACAATCAAATAAATAAATAACCACATTAAAAATGAACAAATGACATGAACAGGTACTATTCAAAAGAACATATACATGCATATGATGCAACAAATATATGAAAAACATACATATGAAACAATACTCCACATCATTAATCATCAGAGAAATGCAAACCAAAAACCCAATGAGATACATCTCACACCAGTCAGAATGTCTACTGTTAAAAAGACAAGAAGCAACAAATGCTGGTGAGGCTGCAGAGAAAAGCAAATGCTTATACACCATTGGTAGGAATGTAAATTAGTGGAGCCACTGTGTAAAGCAGTTTGGAGATTTCTCAAAGCGAAACACATCAGATCATAAAACAGAATGAGGATTTGATTACAAAATCCCATTACTTGATATACATCCAAAATAAAACAAATCATTCTACCAAAGAGACACATGCACTCGTATGTCCATCACAGCACTATTCACACTAACAAAGACTAGGTGCCCAGGTGCCTATCAATGGTGGATTTGATAAAGAAAATATGGTACATATAAATCTTGGGATACTCTGCAGCCATAACTAATAATAAAATCGTAACCTTTACAGCAACATGGATGCAGCTACAGGCCATTATCCTAAGCAAATAAATACAGGAACAGTAAATCAAATACTACATGTTTTCACCAACAAGTGGAAGCTAAACACTGGATATTCATGGACATAAAGAGGGCAGCAATAGAAACATGGTACTACTAGAGGAGAGAGGGAGGGAGGGGAGTCAAGGGTTGAAACCTACCTTTTGGGTACTGTGCTCATCACCTAGGTGACGGGATTATGTGTAATCCAAACCTCAGCATCAGGCGGTATACCCAGGTCACAAATCTGCACATATACCTCCTGAATCAGAAGAAACAGGTGAAGAATTGCATAGTTTCCAAGGAATGGGGTCAGGAAGTATAATTAGGACAGAGCACAGTCAACAAGCAGGGCAAAAATGGTTTATGAGACTAGAAACATGTCATGTAATCTAGAAAGGTTAGTTGGCAAGTGGCTGAAAACATATAATCATATTTCCAAGCTTTGAAAACAGACACCTGTTATCACTAAATTTATAAAAAGTAATGGGTTAATATTAAGACCATTAGCATTAGAGGCAGACAAATGTCCCTTTGAGCCTCAGCTAATCTGTCCAATATAACGATAGCTTAAGTCCCAGAAGTGATGACAAACTACACAAACATGTACCCCATCAAACACTGCAAATTATACACTCACTTAAAATTTCCTTCAACTAGATCCCAAAATGCCCACACCATTTCACACCAAGTAAAATATAATAAATGGAGTGTCAAGGTAAAAATAGACAATAGTCTTTTTTTATATAATGAAACATGTGCTTTAAAAAAATCCTGGAAAATAGCTCCCAAACCCATAGCCATGTGATTACATTTCAATCATAACCTCCTGGGGTCTTGAAACTTAAATTTCATTTGCCTGCTGGTTTATCTGCCTCCCGGAACTCTTTGCAGTTTCCATGGAGCTCACATTCTAGTTAGGGAAGGCAGAGAATAAACACATCAACAAAATAATAAATAATAAATAGACAACTTTAGATAGCTATTGTTCTGTGAAGAAAACAAAGTTGCACATATGATAAAGAGTTATTGTTGGAAGGGAAAGAAACACTTCCTTTGATGGAGGGATTGGGGAAGATCTAGCCCTGGAAACCAATATGAAGCTGAGCTCTGTGCCTGGAGAATTTCAATCTTCTACATCAGCAGACAGAACCATGAGGCCCAGAGGATTGGCATGGCTAGCCTAACCCCTCCTGTACCTACCTGCCAAACGAGTGGCAGAGCTGGGACTATGGCTGAAATATCTTGAACCAAATTAAAGTTATTTGCTACCACTCAGGGATTTCATGTAAGATATCACTTTAGATTTTTTTTTTTTTTTTTTTTTTTTTTTTTTTTTTTTCCTTTGGGACGGAGTTTCACTCTTGTTACCCAGGCTGGAGTGCAATGGCGCGATCTCGGCTCACCGCAATCTCCTCCTCCTGGGTTCAGGCAATTCTCCTGCCTCAGCCTCCTGAGTAGCTGGGATTACAGGCACGCACCACCATGCCCAGCTAATTTTTTGTATTTTTAGTAGAGACGGGGTTTCACCGTGTTGACCAGGATGGTCTCGATCTCTTGACCTCGTGATCCACCCGCCTCTGCCTCCCAAAGTGCTGAGATTACAGGCTTGAGCCACCGCGCCCGGCCCACTTTAGATATTTTTAAAATATAGAAATTGAGACAGCTCTTGCTCCCTCTAGGAAGTTCCTGGTAATAATGCATTATTATCATTATTTTTTAATCATCAAAAGGCCAAAGAAAAGAGGAGCAGTAATTCAGTGGTCAAACTGCGATTTCACTTTTTAGAGATAATCACAATCATCAGTATAATCAGTTTTAGGGCCATAAAATTGTTTATAAAATAAAGCTATGAACTCTAAGGGATCACTTACGCAAGTCTTCTCTGGATTATTTTGATTAAAAATTTCTATCAGAATGCATAAATCAGTCAATTAGTCCAGGGTTCCTAAACCTAGGGGATAGAGGGTGGTACCTAATGCCACCTCCTGTCAGATAAGCGGTGGCATTAGATTCTCATAGGAGTGCAAGCCCCATTGTGAAATGCACATGCACGGGATGTAGATTGTGTGCTCCTCATGAGAATCTAACAGTTTCATCCCGAAGCTGCCCCCCGACCTGCACTGCAGTTCGTGGAAAAATTGTCTGCCATGAACCGGTCTTCGTGCCAAAAAGGTTGGGGACCACTGATTAGTCAGTCAACTGGTAAAAGAGACCAATATACAGAGAGAGAGGATGCACATCCAATACAGACAATACAGACTTATTTATTTATTTGCTATTTATGTTAAGTGCATAACAAAAACATATACAAGAAGCATACATTTAATTTTATTTACTTATTTTTTGAGGCAGGGTCTCCCTGTGCTGCCCAGGCTGGAGTGCAGAGATGCAATCATGGCTCATCACAGCCTTGACCTTTGGAGTTCACGAGATCCCCCACCTCAGCCTCCAGAGTATCTGGGACTACAGGTATGTGCTACCACCTTTGCTAATTTTCATATCTTTTGTAGATACAGGGTTTTGTCATGTTGCCCAGGCTAGTCCCAAACTCCTGGGCTCAAGCAGTCATCCCACTTTAGCTTCCCAAAGGGCTGAGATTACAGATAAAAGCCACTGTACCGGGATGGAATATGTATTTTAACAGGTGCACTAGAAATCAATGAAAATAAAGGTCCCAGAATTTTTTTCCACACCCCAATAGATTATTAGGGTTCACGTTGTAAAGTCTTTGTCTTTCTTTGGACACAACTGATTTAGTCTATTATTTTCAGTTTAAGCATAGAGAAACTGAGGCCAGACAAAAGAGATGTGAAACTGATGTGAATGACCCAGTATAACAAGTGAGCTAAAGAACTTTAAAATAAACTCAGTTTCATTTATATGCAAAGTCTTTTAAGCTATCCCTGTTATTTGTTAAAATTGTAGTTTTTCACATGCTTTCATATATTCTTTGTAATCTCCTCCTTATTCCCTAGAGATGTACACTTTGCTTCTGATCTCTTCTCAACAGTGAGAAATCCTGGATCAGCAAACCTCTGTCGCCAGATCCCAGCAAAGAGTAAACTCCCTAAAGTCTATAGGCATAACATGATCTCAATCCATTTCTCTTAAGGATTCCCAGAGCAGACACAGCCTCCCAGGCTGCTTAGGAATGCAGCACTGCACTTCTCAATAGCATTTTATGACACATTACTCAAATCAAATTTAAAAGCATAACTGAGTGGAATTAAATTAATGCCGTCTGGTAATGTCAGCAGCACCAGAACTGCAACAGGCTGGCTTAAGTCCTAAACCTGCTAAAGCTTCACGATACATATTCAGTTTCCTCTGTTATTGAAAGAATTTGTGTATACCGTGTGTGTGTGTGTGTGTGTGTGTGTGTGTGTGTGTCTGTCTGTCTGTGTGTGGTGGGGTAGGAGCCTGGTGTGTGCCTTAGCAGTGTTTGAGAGCATACAGGTAGTTACAAATACTTAATAATCACATATGCCTCATAACTGTGATGTGTTTGAGTTGACATTTGCATATTCCTTGATGTCCCACAGAGTACATTTAGCTTCATTATATCATTTGATAATCATAATCACTCTTTGAGGAATTTATTTATTTATTTATTTATTTTACTTAAACCTTAGTTTCCTGACTCCAACTTCAGCGTTCTTTCTGCACCTCAACTTCAATACTAATGATAACCCTACCTAATCTTTTGAAGATCTCCTTAACCTCCCTGTTGCTAAATCCAATACTACATTTGTAATCTTCGTCTTAATTGACTCAGTAGAAACATTTACTTCGTGATTGCCGTTGACCCTTGAACAACATGGATTTGAACTGTGTGCATAAATTTATACATGGATTTGTTTTTTCAATAAACATTACACCGAATGTGCCTGCCTTTCTTGTCTTCCCTTCAACCTTCTCCACCTCTTTTGTCTCTGCTACCCCTGAGACAGCAAGATCAACGCTTGTTCCTCCTCCTCTCCCTCAGCCTACTCTAAGTAAAAATGAGGATGAACACTGTTGTGTTGCTCCACTTCTATTTAGTAAATTAAAAGTATGTTTTCTTTTTCTTATAATTTTATTAATGATATCTATTTATTTCTCTAGCTTATTTTACTGTAAGAACACAGCATATAATACATATAACATAAAAATATGAGTTAATAGGCTTTATGCTATTGATGAGACTTCTGGTCAAGAGTGGGATATTCGTAGTTAAGTTTTGGGGTAGTAAAATATTATACACAAATTTTTGACTACAGATGATCAGAGAGACCTTAATCCTCAGACTTTTTAATGGTCAACTGTACTTCCTCATTTTTGAAACATGTTTGGTTCACTTGATTTCAAGATACATATTTTTTATTTTTCTTCCTACTTCAGTGAATGCTTAAAGCGTCTTTTTCTGGATCCCTTTTACATCTCATTTCTAAACCCCAGCTGTCCTAGGACTCCATTTTTCCTTTTTCTACAGTCCCTCCTTGGTTATCCCATTGAGTACATGGTTTTAAATGCCTTTTTACACTAATGACCTTTTAATTTACATCCTTGGTCATGATGTCTCTCTGGAGCTCCAGGTCCCTGTATCCAACTCTTCCAAGCATCTCCGCTGGATGCCTAACGGGCATATCAGCTATTACCAATGTCCCAATCTTGCCCCCCAAAACTTGCCCCCCATAGTGTTACTCATACTTTTCAACAGAAACTTCACTCTTTCAGTTTCTCAGGCCAAGTGACTGGGGTATCCTTGTGTCCGTGAATATCTTCTTTTGTATATTTCACGTTATCTGTCAACGAATCTTGTTCACTTTATCTTCAAACGATGTTCAAACAAAGATAAACACACACTTTATCTTCAAACCTGATCATTGCTCATTTATCAACAACTTTTATCTGACCCAGGATAGCATCATCTTTTGACACAGTATCCAGAGAATTCCTTTCCAAATATAGCATCATTCCTTCAATGAGTGCCCGTCTCACTCAGAGTGAAAGCCAAAGTTCTTTTTTTTTTTTTTTTTTTTTTTTTTTTT
>NW_022437016.1:3783457-3910777 GCF_009761245.1 Sapajus apella | reverse complement strand
GCCATTGCACTCCAGCCTCCTGAGTAGCTGGGATTACAGGCATGCACCACCATGCCCAGCTAATTTTTTGTATTTTTAGTAGAGACGGGGTTTCACCATGTTGACCAGGATGGTCTCGATCTCTTGACCTCGTGATCCACCCGCCTCGGCCTCCCAAAGTGCTGGGATTACAGGCTTGAGCCACTTACAGAGTCTTACTCTGTCTTTTTGACAAACTCTGGCATTACTTCCAAACACTCTCCCTCAACTCACTCCAACTCAGCCGTACTGGCCCTCCTCGATATTCTAGAACACATGAGACTTACTCTCACTTTGAGATATTTGAATGCACTATGTTGTTTTTCAAATCTGAAAGATAACTCTTCCATACATCTGAAACACTTGCTCCATCGTCTTGTTCAGTTCTGTGATCAATGTTATCTTCTTATTCAGACAGTCCCTCATTACCCTTCTTAAGATTGCATCATCCTCTCCACCACACCCTCTATATTCCTCTCCTGCTTTTGTTTTCTTTGTCATTGTTGTGTTGGAGGTGGTTTAGTGTGAATCACTTTCTAATGCTCTACTATTCATTTTACATATTTGTTTTTTTTTTTCTGTTTTTTCATAGTTCATTTCCTCCCCAACAGATTGTAATCTCAACTAAAGCAGGCAATGTCTAATCATGGTGTCACCAATGCTAACAATAGTATCTAACACATAGAAAGTATATAAAACAGGCTTGTGAGTGCACAAATAAATGTTTCACTCTTGTGTCATGACTTAGAGTTTCAAAAGTTCATTCATTGCTCCCGATAGTTTTACTGTGTTGAGCCTCGTGAACAAATCTGGGTATTAAAAAAGGTATAGAGTTTCTTATTTTTAAAATGAGGCAATTGGGACTCTGTGCATTAAGTGATTTGGCCAAATTCATCCAGATAATAGAGGGGAAAATCCAGATTAAAATCACAATTTCCACATTTCTAGGCTGCTTCTCTCTCACTGCCTAACAATTTCTATCACAAGGAATGTGGATGTACATGAAGACATAGAATAAGGCTTAATATCCAAATTTTGTTATGTGACTACTCAGTTGCAAAATCTGATTGCACCTATTCCTGCATTGGTTAAGTTACTTAAGCTTCTATTTTCTTTTCTATAAAAGACATTTAATCACAGTGTCTTCCAAAATAGGCCACTGAAAAATTTTAATGAGATAATCCACGTGAAAAGTGTGGCATCAAATAAACACTCAATGCATGTAACTATTAGCATATGGGTTTGTTCATGGACATAAGTATATGAGTTTGGAGATTACAAAACAGATTTATGTAGAGATATTACCCATGCATTTCTATGCAGTTTTGGAAATTCCTCTGTATTTGGAGAGATACATAAATATTAGAAGTGTTCTTTCCCACTCCTTGCTGTTGAAACAACAAGAGTACAGTAAAGGAAAGCTTGAAATTTAACCCCAAGCTGTAGAGTTCCAAGCCATGGAAATTCAAGAGGCTAGTGTATCTCACAAAATTCCAGAGCGACTTCCTGAATCAGGTAGGATTTCACATGACCCAAATCTTGCAAGTCCTGGAAGTTCTGTCAGTGTCTAATACAATGCCTGCAAGTAGGTGTTAATGTTTGTTGAAATATATATACATACAGAGAAAGAGACAGAGAGAAGGGTGAGGAGGAATGAAGGTATAGGAAGCATATTAGTTATCTATTGCTGCATAACAAATTACCCCAAAACCCAGAGGCTTAAAACAACAGAAATTTATCATCTCTTGAGTGTACATGGCATGACAGATGACTTTCAATAAATATTTATATTAGAACTAGTTATAGATATCATATCAATGCTTAGAAAAGTGGTTGTCTTCATTCATTTTAATAATCATATGCCAGGCAGTTTCCACATTATCTAAATTTATCATCACAAGCATTCTATGACATAAGTGTAACTCTGTTTTATTAATTCATTTATTAATCAACTAATTTATTAAGCAACTATTCATTAACCTTCTACAGTGTGCCAGGCTCTATGATCCAGAAGCAAACAACACAGATAAAAATCCCTGCCTTCATGGAGCTTATGTAAAAGAAAGAAAAAAGAAAAAATAGACAAACTTAGTACATATATCTATAACATATACATAAACATGTATGTATAGTATAAATACACACATATTAAAATGAACAGTCTGTTGCAGGGTGATGTGTGTTGTTAGGACAAATCAGAGGAGTGAAAGAAGGCGCCCCAAGTACAGAAAAACTAATGAATTGCCCAGCGTCGCACAGCTAGCAAGGACTAGAAACAATATTCTGAGTCTTAACCCACAGCATGTAACCATACACTATAGAAATAACCAAAGCTGCAAAGTTTATTTAGGGTATTTTATCTATTAATATGCATCTAATAGATGCTCAGAGAAAACCATATCTCAAATGAGAACTTGTTTCACATACCAAGAGGGCCAGAGGGTCCAGCCCTGGAATGCCAGAATTCTGGCTTCCCTCTGGGAACAAAACAGATACAATTTTAGCTTTCTATCCAGATATACTGACATCCATTATAAGAAAGCGAACATCTCTTTTGGAATCATCTTGGAAAACAACAACAACAAAAATATTTCCCAGAAATCCCGAGTAGATCTCCTTCATTCGAAGCATGGTCGCGGAATGCTGCTAAGCTCATCCCTGGCAAGGACGTGATCAGAATTCCCTAGGTATTCTGGATTTATTCCTGGAGACTGGGATAGAGTTTTCCTCTCCTATGTGATATGGTTTGGCTGTGTCCCCACCCAAATCTCACCTTAAATTATAGTTCCCATATTCTCCACGTGTCATGGGAGGGACCTGGTGGAAGGTAATTGAATCATGGGATCTGTTATTTCTATGCGTTCTTGTGATAGTGAGTGAGTTCTCATGAGATCTGATGGTTTCGTAAGGGGCTTTTTCTGCTTTTCCTCTGCACTTCTCCTTGCTGCCCCCATGTGAAGAAGGACATGTTTTTTCCTCTTCCACCATGATTGTAAGTTTCCTGAGGCCTCCCCAGCTATGCTGAACTGTGAGTCAATTAAACCATTTTCCTTTATAAATTACCCAGTATCGAGTATGTCTTTATTAGCAGTATGAGAACGGATTAATGTAGTATGTAAAGCAAAAAAGCAATAATGATTTTAAGAAGACCTGTCAAAAAGAAAAATGAAGGGTAGGCAACCACCAGCATTTGTTCTTAATATGAACCAGCATTTATTCATGGCCTAATCATCAACAGTGGACATACAAAAAAAATTTTATAAATAGTTGTTGATTTGATTTAGAGTAAGCAATAGAAAAAGAAAATACAAGAAATAGAGAAGAGGGAAAAAGAGGGTGGGAGACAAAAGGGATTTTTGATCCTAATACAAAGGGGAGACAGAGAACAATGCTGAATTGGGAGTGGAACCTATTTCTCATCATTGACCAAGCATTCAACAGCTGTGTGACTTGGAACTAATTATGTAATTTCTCTGTGACTCAGTTTCATCACTAGCAACTCCAATCTAATAATGCTTATTAGCCCACATCTCATAAACACCAGAAGATGTAATAAGATGCCTGTGTTCAGTGAAAAAGAAAAAAACAATACCTGGACATTCGAGTTTAAAGTGAGTTTGTTCTTCACTTACGGATACGGAGAAAATTAGAGTTTGTCTACAGCACAAGGGCAATTTAGTTAAGCAGATGATTAACTGAACACACATGCATCAATACATGCATTTTCAGCCCTGTACACACACACAGCCCTACAACGCTTTCTCATTTAAAAGTATTATTATGCATTGACCTTTAAGCAATTATTGTTTTCTAGGAACTGGTTAAATAATTGATAAGCATTGTCTCATTTAATTTTACAACTTATGACTTAAGTACTACTATAGGACAATTTTCAGTCTGACTGATCTAGGTAGAGTCTTTAAATGCCCACTTCATTTTATGTATATGTACTTTTTCTCCCCCATTAAATGGATGGCATTTCAGTGAATGACTATGTTTTTCAGTGTTTCTCTGAAATTTAAACACAGAGTTTTGGCCATTTTCCTTGCACCAATGAACCACTCTGCAGTTCCTTGAACTGATCAGACAAAACTCATTCAGTAAAATTTAGCACCAGCCACTTGCTAAATGCTGAGCTGGGTCTGTCTGTTTCTTAACTGCTCTGTATGTGCACATCCAGTCCGAACATCAGCACTTAGTCCACATTAATCCCTTGTGACATATCCTTCGCAGCAATTCCTCAACAAAAACCTTGACGGTGGAATCTTATTGACAATAGTGAGCTAGTGTTTCACAATGGACTTCTCTTCAAAACACTTTACTGAGTTAATGTGTGTATCTTATATGAGATATGGGAGAGAAAAACAAGGTCAGAAAGAGATTTAGAAAAACTGAGTGATTTGGCAGGTTTCCTGTGAGAACGCTGAGAGAAGGACCGGGGGAGGCCAAGAGCTGGAAATATGAAATCGGGAAAGGTGGGGGCTTACCCACGGCTCTGCCAACGCCACATCGCATGCTTTTGGGCAATTCATTTTAAATGTCCCAGCATCAATTGCCTCATCTGTAAAAATGGGAAGAGAGAACTAAGCTAAGGTTGGAAGGTACCTGGCAGAGGTGCCTGAGACAGACACTGAGAATCAATCATGGTACTTTTTCCCACGGAGTTGGCGATAAGTCCCTGTGTTCTTCTTAGCACACACTCCAGGCAGCCTGGAACAATCCAAGCTGGCACGTCATTTAGAATATATCTGTCTTTCCTGGACTAAATAATTGTCGTCATCCATTTAAAATCTAATATTTTAAGAATATATTGCTGCTGTGAAAAGAATCATGAACTTGGGATCAGAAGATCAGGTTTAAATTCTGGTTCTGACATTTATTACTTCTGTGACCTTAAGTAAATCAATTCATATCTGTGGTCAGCTTTATTTTTGTAATCTGAAAAATGGGAATAAAATATCAGTGCCTTATGATCAATGTGAAGACCATATGACATATAGGTGAACACACCAAAAGCATAGCCTATCCTGGCACACTGTAATCGCCCATTAAAATTTAAGGTGATGGATATCCCAGTTACACTGATTTGATCTTTACAAAATATGTGCATGTATCAAATTATCACATGTCCCCTCAAATATGCACCTCTATTATGTATCAATAGAAACAAATTAAAAAATATAATTATTTTGAAAGTGACATCTGGTGTGACAAATACACACATGATGAAGTTGCTTTGGATGCTGGAAGCTAACAGAAAAGTGAAGGAGAAAGGGAGGGTAAGTCCTGTGGAATTTCAGGTCTTCCGTTTTTCCACTACTGCTGCTGATGGGTCCTACAGTCCTGGTCCTGGAGTTATTAACAGTGGCCCACACATATTCCATTTCCCCAACCCAATCAAGAGGTTATGTCTTCCTTCTGTGTCTGGCTCACAAACCTACTTCGGGAGGGCCTATCTAGGAACTGCCAGTATTTGTCACTTCCCTCCTTGCCTTTTCCCCTCCCCTAATCCCCTATCTCTGTGCACAGTGGGGAGATGTTCCACCAGCAGCTTAACTCAGTGGGTATCTTTGCTTTGTTCATCTGTATTTAGCCTTGTGTGTGTCTTGAGAAAAGATAGCTTGAGGTCAGTATGCGGTGCTAGGGGCTCTTTTCCTTCCACATCATCATCACCACCCTAGGTGTCTAGGCCCTCAGTGTCTGTTCCCAAAGTTTGTAATTATATTTCTGTTGAAAGACAGTTCTTTGGTAAGCATGGTAGGTCACGCTTGTAATCTCAGCACTTTGGGAGGCTGGGATGAGAGGATTCCTTGAGGCCAGGAGTTCAAGCCCAGCCTGGGCAAGATAATGAGACCCCCATCTCTACAAAAATAAAATAAAATAAAATAAAAAGCATTAGCCTGGTGTGGCATGTGACTGTAACCCTAGCTACTTGGGTGGCTGAGGCAGGAAAATTTCTTGAGCCCAGAAGATCAAGCCTGCAGTGAGCTATGATGATGCCACTGCACTCCAGCCTCAGCAACAGACTCAAAAAAAAAAAAAAAAAAGGAAGAAAGATAGTTGCCCATACAGCATAGTTATTGGTGTGTTTGTGTGTGTGTGTGAGGGGTGTAAAAATATTAAGCCACAAGTAGCAGTCTCCCTTGTCAGTTGATTATAGATTTATTGCTAGCAATTACAAGTACTCCTCCAGAGCCCCTTAACTCCGGTGAGATGTACTATGTACTACTTAAATAGAGATGGGATGGTCTTTAGTTCACACCCCTCCCTGTGCTGGTGGCAGGTGCTCCGTCTTGGGCAAAACAGGGCAATCTCCTTTTCATGACACATCTCACTGCTCCTCCTTTCTCATCTTGCCCCAATCTATAGGATCTTATCTAGTCTTAGGCTGTGTGTATGTGTTCTGGAGGGGACAGGGTCAGGTACTAACTATGCATGTGCACATTTTATATTTTTTTCTTAGTTCAGAATCACTTTATGCCTTTCTTTGCTGTCAATATAGTGTTCAAAGCAGGACAGGGCTTATGGCCAGGAGTGTATGCTGGGGAAGGACTAGTTCAGGGTCCAAAGAAAAAAATTGATGAGTTATTAGGTAAGTAAAAAATTAATATTTGTGAAGAGTTTCCAGTCACATTACTTTTACTTAGATGTCTTTACTCTAGTATATCTGATGAAATAATAATTAGTCTATAAATCATAAATATATTCCAAGCAGGACAGACGTTATTTAATGAATTTGTGTAGCCAACAGTGGGCATGGAGCTGAGTCAGGAACAGGGGCTAGGAAAACCTAAATTATCTTGAAAACTTGAATAAATATGATTTTGAAATTTGAGGGATGGTGTTTGGAAGTCATGGAATAGAAAGAAGAGAGAGGGGTCCTAAGATGATGTGAGGCCTGGATACCAGTAGGATGAAGCAGCCATAAGAAATCCTCAATCAAGTGACAAACAATATTTAATGCACAGTTGTGGGTGGTGATATGGTTTGGCTGTGTCCCCATCCAAATCTCACCTTGAATTGTATGATCCCCACATGTCAAGGCAGGGTCAGGTGGAGATAATTGAATCATGGGAGTGGTTTCCCCCATACTGCTCTTGTGGTAGTGGATAAGTCTCAAGAGTTCTGTTGGTTTTGTAAATGGGAGCTCCCCTGCACAAGCTCTCTCTTGCCTGACACCATCTAAAGCCATTGCTTCTCCTTTGCCTTCTGCCATGATTGTGAATCCTCCCAGCCATGTGGAACTGTGAGTGCATTAAACCTCTGTCTTTTATAAATTACTCAGTCTCGAGTATATCTTTATTAGAGGTGTGAGAACAGACTAATACAAGTGGTTTGGATTACTGTGATCTAAAACTCTTCTTAGCTCCCCAAGTTTTGCAGTAAATATTCTGTGTGTAAAGAATATACGTCCCTGCTAAGTTGTATTCTTAGGTATTTTATTTTCTTTGTAGCAACTGGGAGCTCACTCCTGATTTGGCTCTCTGTCTTTTATTGGTGTATAGGAAGGCTTGTGATTTTGCACATTGATTTTGTATCCTGAGAATTTGCTGAAGTTGCTTATCAGTTTGAAGAGTTTTTGGGCTGAGACGATGTGGTTTTCTAAATATACAAGCATGTCATCTGCAAACAGAGACAATTTAACATTCTCTTTTCCTCTTTAAATACCCTTTATTTCTTCCTCTTGTCTGATTGCCCTAGCCAGAATTTCCAATATTATGTTGAATAGGAATGGTGAGAGAGGGCATCCTTGTCTTGTGCCGGTTTTCCAAAGGACTGCTTCCAGGTTTTGCCCATTCATTATAATATTGACTATGGTGTTGTCATAAATAGTTCTTATTATTTTGAGATATATTCCATCAATACCTAGATTATTGATTATTTTAGCATGAAGGGGTGTTGAATTTTATCGAAGGCCTTTTCTGCATGTGGGGCTTAAAACCTAAATGACACGTTGATGGGTTCAGCAAACCATCACTGCTAAAGGAAATAAGAGAGGACAAAAAAAAAATGGAAAAAAAATCCATGCTCATGGAAAGAAAGAGTCAATATCATGAAAATGGTCATACTACCTAAAGTAATTTATAAATTCAATGCTATTCCCATCAAGCTACCATTGGCTTTCTTCACAGAACTAGAAAAAGCTACTTAAAATTTCATATGGAATGAAAAAGAGCCCATATAGCCAATATAATCCTAAGCAAAAAGAACAAAGCCAGAGGTATCATGCTGCTTGACTTCAAACTGTACTACAAGGCTACAGTAACCAAAACAGCATGATAATGGTACCAAAACAGATATATAGACGAATGGAACAGAACAGAGGTCTCAGAAATAACACCACACATCTACAACCATCTGATCTTCAACAAACCTGACAAAAATAAGCAATGGGGGAAAGGATGCCCTATTTAATAAATGGTCCTGGGAAAATTGGCTAGCCATATGCAGAAAACTGAAACTGGACCCCTTCCTTACACCTTATACAAAAATTAACTGAAGATGGATTAAAGACTTAAGTGTAAGGCCTAAAACCATAATAACCCAAGAAGAAAACCTAGGCAATACCATTCAGGACATAAACATTGGCTAAAACTTCATGATTAAAACACCAAAAGCAATTCCAACACAACCCCAAATTGACAAACGGGATCTAGTTAAACTAAAGAGTTTCTGCAGAGCAAAAGAAACTATCATCAGAATGAATAGGCAACCTACAGAATGGCAGAAAATGTTTGCAATCTATCCATCTGACAAAGGACTAATATCCAGAATCTACAAGGAACTTAAACAAATTTACAAGAAAAAACAACCCCATCAGAAGTGGGCAAATGATATGAACAGACACTTCTCAAAAGAAGACATTTATGCGGCCAACAAACATGAAAAAAAGTTCATCATCACTGGTCATGAGAGAAATGCAAATCAAAACTACAATGAGATACTCTCTCATGCCAGTTAGAATGGTGATCATTAAAAAATCAGGAGACAACAGATGCTGGAGAAGATGTGGTGAAATAGAAACGCTTTTACACTGTTGGTTATAGGGAGCTGGAGTAGGCCACCCTCCTTGGGGGGATCAGCCACAAGGCCGCTGTGAACTTTGGTTGAACTTCAGAGAAGTGAAACCAGAATAGGAGGATGTGTATGTCTCAGAATAGAACAGACGTGCTTAGAAAAAGATAACCAGCTTTCACTGACCTTGCTGCAAAATACTTTTTAGCTGAAGTATGTTAACTGAAGTATGAGAATAATAACCAGACTGTTCTAAGTAACTTCACCCTCCCTCTGCTATGTGCTCTGTGAACATATAAAATAAAGTGCACTGAGACAGGTCAGGGCTGAATGAGACTGACAGCCTCATCTCTCAGACCACCTGGCCCAGCTTTCTGTATGTTTGTGTCTGTATCTTTCTTTATACCCCACTGCTCCCTCTTAGGTCTTTGAACCCTTGTGCAGTGCGGGATGTTGCACATGCCAGAGTTGGTGGGGATGCAAAATAGTTCAACCATTTTGGAAGACTGTGTGGTGATTCCTCAAGGATCTAGAATCAGAAATACCATTTGACCCAGCAATCCCATTACTGGGTATATACCCAAAGGATTATAAATCATTTTACTATAAAGACATATGCACAGATATGTTTATTGCAGCACTATTCACAATAGCAAAGACTTGGTACCAACCCAAATGACAATCAAAGATGTACTCAATAAAGAAAATGTGGCACATACGCACCGCGGAATACTATGCAGCCATAAAAAGGATGAGTTCATGTCATTTGTAGGGACATGGATGAAGCTGGAAACCATCATTCTCAGCAAACTAACACAGGATCAAAAAGCCAAACATTGCTTGTTCTCACTCATAAGTGGGAGTTGAACTATGAGAACACATGGACCCAGGAAGGGGAACATTACACTTAAGAGGCCTGTCAGCAGGTAGGGGAAAGGAGATAGGAGAGCATTAGGAGAAACACCTAATGCATGTGGGGCCTAAAACATAGATGACAGGTTGATAGGTTCAGCAAACCAGCATGGCACATGTATACCTAGGTAACAAACCTGCATGTTCTGCACATGTATCCCAGAATGTAAAGTGTAATAATAATAAAAAAAGAATATATATGAAATATGTGTAGTATATGTGAATACATGTGTGTGTATATGTAAGTGAAAAAAAATGCAAAGACAAATGTTAATTTGACTCAACTCAGAGCAATCTCTGGGTATGGGAAATAATGCCTGGGACACTGAGATGTCTCATACATGTCAAAGCTGCAAGTTCTAATTATAAACCTGCTTAGAAACTTGAAGAAATCTCATGAAAGTTTCAGACTTCCAAAGGTGGCAAAATTTGAACCTGAAACAATCTTATGAAAAGCCCAAGGATCAGAAAAGTTCAGTTAACATCTGGGTCGGAACAATTCTCTTAACCAAGATCAAATGCCTTGTTCTCTATGGAGTCTTCTTCAAATACTATTTGATAAAATTAATTACTTTTTGAAGCTCTCATATAACTTTATGTACAGAACTTGTTATAGATTTTTATATTTGTGCCTGTCTCCCTAACTGCTCCTCAGTGCTATACCTATTTGTTAGTATTTTTCAGAACTCATTCCTATGTTTTGTGCAATGAATTAAATATATCTATGATACTACTTTTCCCCTTGCTTCTTAATAAAAGGCTGCATCCTGTGCATTGCCTTAAGACTATAAAAAGAAATATATCTAGTCAGAAGCAGCAGGAAATGGCAGAAACTGTGAAAGCATGTGAAGAAATATCCAAAGTCTGCAGACTGAAGTAAAAGACTAACCAAAAAATGTGAACCTTATAGATGAATCCAGAGAATTTACTAACAGGAAGTAAATCTCTGCATTACATCTCTGCATTCAAACGATAGCATCTTATTCTTCCATTTTCTACAGTTTTCCTTCTCCTACCCTGTTCTACTTAATCGCTAGACAAAAACGAAAGTCTCCATTCCCAGTACGCTGCAGTTAAGTGAGATCTACTTCTATGGAGATAAAGTCATCAGAGTGGGGTCCCATATGCCCCTGCAGTGGAGAAGCAGTCTCAATGTGGAGACCTAAGTTGGCCCTTGAAGACATTTCTTCTCATTGACTAATATAATCTGTGGCCGAAATCAAATGCTAGACTTCAGGCCCACTACAGATTCAATATGTTGTGGTGGATTGGGCGGAGCTGAAAATACAATGTGCAATGCTAGATTCATGTTGAAAACACCACTAACTTTTAAATAATTAACATAGTAAACTTTTGAAACACACTCTATTGGGGCTTCAAGCTTTTGTTTGTCAGAAAGCAAGCTTCAATTGTTACATTGCACCTTCCCCTATTTCCAACCCTAGAGAATTTCCATACTACCCTCAGCGTTCATTGGGCATAATTTTCTCATTTTCATTCTCAGGGATATTTATGGAACACTCTGTGCCCCACCCTGTTCTACTTTGGCTGAGGGAAGATGTTCAAATTGATTGTTCAGAATCAATTTGAAGGACCATTAGTCATTCAGAGGCTAATTGCTGTTATTATCTTTTTATTCATCATAATCCCAATGACATAAGAATAATGCAAAATTGAAAAGTTAAATCTAATTTTCTATTCAGTCATCAGAAAATATCCTACTGATTTCTAAACATGGACCTCAAGATGGAGCTTTAAGTCTCTTGGCCATAGTCAGCTTGGCAACTGTTGTCAGTCCTGTCCTATGTATTAGGCCAAAACTTTCTACTGGAGTAGAGCCATGTAAGAATGAAATGGTGGGAGGAAACAACCATAAAAAGAATGCAGTCTTTGACTAGATGGAGCTTTCCATCTTCAAGATATGATATACCTCTTTATTAATACAAAAATACAGAAATAATAAATGAAAAATTAATTAAATATTACAGGGGCAAAGTGCAAGGAGTAATTTGTCCCCCTTTTATTTTCCTGGGATCCTGGTAATTTTAAAACCAGGTCTTAAATGATATCTAGTGCTTTGTTTTTCAACAAAGATAACAGAAAGTCTTTTTTTACAAAGGAGACTGCATGCACAGAAGGAATGTATATGCTTTTAGGGAGTGGTGGTATTTCTGATGGTCTAGGCAAACAAAGAGCATGTCAGAAGAAGATGGGATGGACAGAACCTATAATTGAAGATGAACTTGAAACAAATATTGGAGTAGGACTGTGATGAGTCACGATGGTAGGGTCAGCGGCTTGGATTTTATATTGTGGGCAGAAAGAATCCACTGAGACTTTTAGGTGGAAAAATGTTAATACAATTCTCATATTCAGGAAGAGAACTCTGGCACCTATTATGAAAGTTAGTTAAGAGGTGATAGAATGGGGAAGAAATAAAAAGCAAGATATAAATCATAGTAAAAATTTGGGTGAGATGAAAAAATTGAATTTGTGCTCTTAAAAATCTTGTGATTATGAATATTCTTTTAAATGACTCCATACAATGAAATGTTACATAGTAGTGAAAATGAATCTATTGCAGGCATAAATGATATAGATGAAGTTTAAACATAATATATTGAATAAAATTAAAATCAATCGTCAAGACTATTTACAATGCAATAGCATTTTTAAAAAGCTAACAAATTAGCAAAGCTAAACAATATGCTAAGAGGCATGTACACTGTGATAAACTACATTTTATAAATGCAAGAAAATCAAACAAAAATTTCAGGACAGGATTTATTTTTGAACAGAAGGCAGAAAGAAAGGATCAGAATGGGACACACTCATGTATTTCAAACAGAAACTGCCATTTAGATCTTTTAAGTCTAACTTAAGATCTAAACACAAGATTGAAGTGTTTCTTTTATTATTATGCTTCTGAATGTACACATACATTTCATATGTTCTTTTGTGTTTAGCAAACATTACATTAATTAAAAATTGTTTTCCTACAAATATTAATTTTAGGACATCAGTTTCCCCAGGCAATAAACAAGTGAGTGATTGAGCAAATTACCCTTCTGTCCTCTGACCTATTCTTGTCTCAATATTCTAATTTATTCAGGAGAAATATTTCTGCTTGTTTTTTATTATTTGGTGAAAGTAATTTAGAAATGGATATTATTTATGATGACTACCATACTGCCTCTGGCCCTTTAAATGAAGTCAACTATTTCACTCATTTTGTGGAAATTTCACAGAGAATACCACTGTAAAATCCTGGGGACCAAGAAAGTTCTCCCATGTCTCACCTACATGCTTCCATGCTCCCAGCCCCCAGATCTTCATCCCTCTAATCCCTGGTCTTGGGACCTGGCTTTTCACATCTGCTCCTATAACACGTACACTAATGATGCTGAAGGGACTGCATGAGCCAAACAACATATGAAGCATTTTACAAGATGTAACTCACTGCATTTCTCTAGCAACTCCAGGAGACATTAACAATTGTGACTTTGCAAGTATAGGTTCTAAGGCTCACAGCAGTAAAACAGCCTGCCTCCTTTAGTCAGGTAGTAAATGGTAGTGCCTGGTTTTGAACCCAGGTATTACAAGCCCAGGGTTCATGTTTACTACCACTTTGGTAAATGCCTTTGTATGATTAGAATTATAAACTAATCACTTCCCCTTTGGCTCTGATGGGTTTATGCCATTTTCAGAGAGAGCAATGCCATCCACCAGCCAACTGACAGATCTAGACACTCACAGAAGGAAGAGCAAGTTCAGAAAATATCAGCGAACAAAGTAAAGACAACACTGAAAGCTGACCCGTCCCAGATTTTCAAACCAATTTTCTGGGTATATCCATGACGGAATATAATAGTACAATAAGGCAGAGACTGGAAAAGGGAACTAAGATGTCATCTGGACCATGATGTGTGCTATGGAATAAGGTGAGCATAGTAGGAAGATGAAGGGTGACAGTCCAAATCATAGTGCCTGCATGAACACTGCAATTTAGGCATCCGTTGGAGCATGAATGTGTCTCTAAAAGAAACATTATCAGAAGTCTTGGCAAAAGAGGACAGAAGAATCCCATTGCTGAGCAATCTATTCCCTCTGGAATAGAGACTACCATTGTGATTCCTTGCATTAGGATCAGAGCTTGGCAGAGGAAAACCAGGTTCATTAAAAACAAACAAAGACCATGGATTCAGCCAAGCCAGCTGGAGTTCATGGCCATCATCCAATTCTGGGGACCAAGAGCATGGACTCCAGGGACAGACAGCCTAGTTCACTGGTCAGGTTTAACATTTCCTAGTCAATGCCTGTCTCACTGGCATAACTGTAAATGATGTAATGTAGATAAAGCTTTATGGTGTGATTGGCATATGTAAAGTGTTGAATATATAGTAGGTTCAAGAAAAAGAAAGAAAGTAAACACGTTTGAGAAATATCACCATGTTTAAGTTCGCTTACTGGGGGGAAGACATAGAAGTCCTCACTCTGTAGCTTTGCTAGTTTAGGACTGATACTGTTCTCCCTAGCTCCTGTAGCTCCTACAGGTCAAAACTGCTGGTTGAAAGCTCATCTGTTCCTTATACCTAAGTGCAGCTGGTGAAGACGGGTGCAAATAGAGGCAAGAACTGGGTGGCCCCACCAAGGAGAACACAGTAAGGACTGGCACTGAACCCAACTGAAAAATCTCTCCCAGTTGACAAATCTTGTAGAAATACCTTCTGGGGCTTGGTTGATTGAATACTTAAAACTCTGAGGAGAGATTATGTTTCTTTTTAACTCTACTGATTACCTTTGGCTCAATGTCATTAGGTAAGGTAAGGTAAATTGTTATTAGCAGGAATCTTATTAGTTTTGTCCACCATTTCACATACTCAGAGAGCATTAGGAATCCTGAAAAACCTTGACAATAGAAAAAATACTGGTTAGAGGGGGAAAGTCGTAGATTCTGGCTTCTCCTAGTCAATGTTCTTGTTGAAAAGCTTTGATTCTTTCCAGTAAAAATCAGAAAATTATAGAAACACTATCACAATTATAATCCCCCAGAGTATGATAATTGGTGCAATGAGGTATTATAATGCGACAGGAACTAATAAAAGGAAGCATCAACTAAAAGGGATGAAGAGAGTGGAAACTTCATGGAAGAAATGGCTTTTAGGCCGGGATACAGAAGGAGGGCTGTGAGAATGTTCAGACCATGGAGAGTTTTGGAAATGAGGCCAAAATCTGAGTTTTGTCTTCAAAATTCAAGAGGCAACATACTGACAGGAAAAGAACAATTGAGCAGATTAGGAAACAGAATGCTGATTATCTGTGTGCCATTGGGCAAGCTATTTATATTAGCTAACGTGTGTATGAAGAATGAAGTCCAAGACAATATTTGTGTGATTCAGAGATTTTGGAAAGGTGTATTTTATATGTATAGATGTGTATGTGCTCATGAGATAGGTAACACTCTTTCCTTTAAGTCATAAATCATCCATTTAATTGCTGATCAGCTGTCCATCAAGGCAGGAAGTGTGCTCTTGCCTGTCATCTGTTTCATCCCTGTGTATTTGGCTCCTGAATGTCTTGCTGTATCACTAGCCATGATCCTACTTGTTACTTACCAGAAGATACGGGTTGGAGGCAGAAAAGCAAAACAGCATCTTGAGAAGATAAAAGAAATAACAAAGATATTTATCCTTCCCTAGCTCTGTGGTTCCATCAAAAATTAAGGTAGCAAATTAAATGTTTCTGGGAGGTAATGCTAGGTGAGGACACAAGGATGGTAAGGGTTCCAGAATCATAAGGAAGATGCATATAGGCAATTATGTGGTTGTACCTTTGAAGAAAAAGGCTGCCTATAAAACCCTGAAGAGGGACTGTGTTGTAGAAAAAGAGCAATGAACACGATCTTGAGGTTGGAAGGCCTGCACTGTAATCACAGGCCTGCTGCAACACAGTGTGGGACTCTCATAAATGACTTACCTTCTTGGAGATTCTGATTCTTGTAAAATGGTCATAACAATGTTTTTGATGAAACATTTCTAGGAAGAGTCAATGAGTTAATCAATGAGTTAGTATACCTGCAGGTGCCAGGTAAAACATTTGGCATGCCAAAACAATTCAGAACTGTGGACAAACAAAGGTTTACTTGGGCTCGAGTATTAAAAACAAAGACTAAATCTAAGACAGACTCTTGAGGCAGAGGATGGAGTTTAAGAGCAACTATGATTGATCTGAAGTCTTGATGGTGTTTCCATACAGCAGGCTGGGTCACAGGAAAATTGGAGTGTAAGGTGGGTCCTTCGATTTTAAAACACAAATCTGTGCTTCCTCCCCCCGAGACATGTGATTGTTCTATTTTTTCACTAGCTTCTTTATTCTGTACTTTAGGTCTACTGTCTATAGCCATAGATTCTATCTGCTAGATTCTATTTGCTGAACTCTATCGCTCAGTAATAGTCTTTTATGGCTGGACTTCTGGCTTCTCATTACACCTTTCATTCACTTATTTATTCACTTATTTAACCAACATCTAAAACATATTTATTGTGTAACAACAATGTCTGCCATGCTATAAAACAAGTGATACATTAGTGTCACGAACAGACAGTAACCCCTGCCTACAGAGACTTTGCATTCTAGGTAGGAGATACAGACAGTAAATAACCTACTAGATTAGAGGATAATCTACACAATAGAAACAAGTCAAGCAGGGACAGAGATGAGAAGTGACTTGGGTGGGAATGGGTGTTTACAGTTTTTAACAGAGTGGTCGGAGGTCTCCCTGAGGAGGTGAAATTTGACAAAGACCTTTAGGAGGCAAGAGAGTGAGTTATGCAGATATGTGAGAGAAGAACATTGTAAAGGAAATTAAAAACTAATGTGAAGGTCCTTGCATGGGAGTAAGTGGTGGGAATATCAAGGAGAAAAACAGAGGCCAGAGTGGCTGGAGTGAAAGGAGCAGGGAGGGCAGCAGTAGTTGGAAGTGAGGTTAAATAGGTAACGCAGGGATCCAGGTTGTGCAGGGCCTTGCAAACTATCTTAAATGCTCTTTGAGAGGTTTACTTTGAGAGGAATGGGAAGCTATTGAACAAAGGAATTACATTCTGGCTGCTATGTTAAAAATAAATCTAGTTGAGGCAAGGGCAGAAGATAATGGAATAAGTCAAAGGAGAGATGCTGATGGCTACAATGGGGGCAGTAGCAGAAGAGGTGGTAGGAAGTGGGCAGATTCAGTGTATTTTTAAGTAAGAACTGCCAGCCGTTGTTGGTGCACAGACTGTGCACTGGTAGAGAAAAGTCAAGGTATCAACCGGCTGATTTAATCTGATTTCGCAGTACACTTTTCCAAGAGTGGGGGTCTGACTCTGAGTAGAGCTTTGCCTATCAAGCTATCTCACACTCACCAGTTTGCATATATGTTGGTTACTCTACCTAGAGCAGTTGTGGTGGCCAAGCATGGGGGTGGAAAATGCTAGCCTGTTCCATACTGGAAATCAAGGCTATTGTGGTGCTCTTTCAGCAGGGTGTGTGAACAGAGACAGTTATCCATAGAAGGGACTTGGGGGCATTCCCTTAGTCAGGAATGAGTTATTGTCATGATTGGCATGTCTTTTTACTAACTTAAAAGTCTCGTTATTTGACTCCTTTTACAGAATGGAATATGACAACTATAATGTTCACATAATAAACTTAACTTTACAAGCTATGCCATGGTTATTTAAGACCAGAGTCTAAGCCCTCTGCCTCTTTATTTTTCCCCTCTTCCCTATACTCCAGGATTCATTTTTATAGGTGAATCTCTCCCACTCTTCACGTCTTTACTTTTCAGATTACAAAATCTTCAAGTGATGGTTACTATTGTTGACTCCAGCACAAGGCAAATGGGCGTGCAGTGACATTGGTTTCATCCTGTGCTAGGGGGCAGACTCAAAATCTGCCAATTATTAACTGATTGATTGTTCTTGGGCAGGTCACTTCATTGCTCCAAGTTCTTAGCTCGAGTTTAATGTTTTTATGTGCAATTTACAGGGCTATTTTTTTTAAATAAACAAGGTAATGTATGTAGCATACTCAGTGCAGAAGCAAGATATACACTAAATTTTTCAAAAATTATATACTAATACTATTTATTAGTAGTAGTAGTAATATATTCATATCTTGGCTAGGCAGATGAACACACATACAAATAGATGAAGAAATATCCTGTGACGTCTTTTCACAAAATGCCACTTTTCCTTGATGAGAATTGCTTGTTCTTTGATCTGCTTTGGCAGCCTAGCAAATGGGTGGGAATTCCAGTTTTAAATGATACCCTCCAGGTTATCTAAATAGAATGGCTAAAGCAAAGAAAATGGCCAATAACGTCAAGAACAGAGTCCATCTAATGGAAAGGACCCCAGCTGCAAGATCATCAGCCCCGGAAATTATCTACACTATTGTTGATCTAGAATGCACTACTACAATTTTAAAATTAATTTAGCCTAATTACCCTCACTTAATAAGACAACTTGTCAGTTATCATCACTCCCATAATCTTCTTCATTTCCATCTCTTTTTAGCCTAAAGCTTGTTTTTAATGTATTGAAAAAAAAATCCTTGGAGGTATAATTAACTTTTTCATTCAGAATCCTAATTTCCTCTCCAGCTCTGTTGCTGCAGTATTTAAACTATTTATTATGCAAACTTGGAAAACTTAAACTATGAATTATGTACAAATCTCTGGATAAGAGCTGTGTCCTAAAAATGACATTTCAGTGTCTTTCTAGTCCAAGGTAAGCAAATGCGGGGAAATTGAATGTTGTAATTTACAAATGGGCTTACATTTGAGAGTAAGCTTTTTAAAAAATGATATATCTATGCCAAGTATTTTTAAAATCATTTGAAAATATATAGTTACTTAACTCTTTCTATCAATTTTATTTGTTGCTGTAGGAGACAGAGATTTTGTTGTATCTTTTAGTATGGAAGTCTAATGACTAATACAATTTTTCATTTATTCATTTACTATCTCATTCTTTTATTTGTCAAATACTTATTGAGGGAGGTGCAATTCAGGATCAACTGAGTGAGGTATGGAACTGAAATTATAAATACAAAGTACTCAGTCCCAATTCTTAAGGAGTTCATAATTTAGCGAGATATATAGACTTTTAGACAACTGCAGTAAGGTTTATATAGCTCAATAAGTGCATTGTTAAAGGGAAACAAGGCGATGTGGAAGACGGAGGAAGACATCCAAACAGATTAGGGAGGGAGGCAGGTAAAGTGGCCCAGAGAATTTTATGTTAAATTTGAGGTTGAGAGTAAACTGTAGAAACCAGATGGGCAAAGGTAGTGACAAGGTATTTGCTTCTGTGTATTTGTAAGTTGGAAAGAGTGGGCAGAATTGAAATGAGCAGAGAGCAAACAAAACTTGTATACAGGTGAAGATGTCAGATGGAGCATGACCTATTCAAGGACTGGAAAAGAAAAATAATCATCATGGTTAAACTTAGAGAATGAGAAGAAGCATGAAATGGAGCCATGGAAGAAGCATGAAATGGAGCCATGGAAGAAGCATGAAATGGATCCATGAAATAAGGAATTCATAGCCATACGTTTACATTGCTTACATTTATTTTCAGGTGTATACAAAAATTTAACATGTCTTTTCAGAGTGCATATTTTAAAAGGTCTTGACTGAAAGCTAGAATCTAGAATTAGTAATTTTTAGAGTTATCTGGTGGCATACATAATCAGGCAGAATCCCGCAAATAAAAATCTGAAAAAAAAAAAAAAAATCTCCTCTAAATCTTATTATCTGTGTCTCTTATCAAATTATGTAACTTTTCCGAGCTCTAGATTTTTCATTTGTCTAAGAGTAAAGGCAATAATACTAGTAATTCATGGATAGTCAGTTGAAAAACTATTAGATTTTGTTATTAAAGTTCAAATGTGGGACATTTGACTCCTCAAGTACATGTTCATTACCATCCTCTCCACCATCTTGTAACGATTTCGTCCTAAAGGGGAGGAGAGTAAAGCATAGAACAATGAGTATTCTTAATATGCTCCAGGCACTGTTTTTTAAATTTTTCATACCTATTCAGTTACTTAAACATTACTACAAACTCTGAGGCACTATTAGTCTCCCCATTTTACACATAAGGCATAGAAGCATAGAGTTTTAAGTATATTTTTTTCTAAAATTAGCTAGTGGTGTACTTGTGATTTGAATCCACGCCATTGGAGTCTGAAGCACCTTTGCTTAATCATCACATAACAACCACTCATTAGAGCTGAAATAAATATTCAAAAGACAGCACTTTATGATCTGTGCTGAATTAATGGTGATTGCAATTTCACATGACTTGTCACGATTTCGAACAAGAGCGCCCATTCTGATCTCAATGGGGCAGGAACCTATTTTATGACACAGAGCAAAACTTCTTGATATTTGTGAAGCGGAAGGATGCACAAGTGAAGAAATAAAAGGTAGAGAGGGGGATGCCAGCGAAGTAGAAAAGAGGCTCAACCAAATTCACATGACCTGTATCTTAGTGTGAACTACTCAGTGATCTACCCTGTGCTACCTCTGGAAAGTTACTTTCTTTGTCTAGAAAGTTTGTTTGCCCCATTGGAAAACAAATAGGCTGTTTAACCACTCAGGTAACTTTCACATTGGATATTGTATTCTAAAATATCAAAATGAGTAGTTCAACTTCTTAAAGTGATATTCTTGAGATATAACTTGATGTTGAAGAAAACATTTTTTGGCAACTTGCCTAATACCATTGAAGGCAATTAAAACTAAAGTATTTTTTTTCTTGAAATCACATTTTATTGCACCAGCTGTGGAGTTTATTTGTTTGCTCAAGCTCGCCCAGTTGGAGATAATATCTTTCCTTTATATCCCTATTGCACTTTCTCAGTCCCTTTGTTATGACACTTATAACAGTCTGGCTAATATTAAGATTGTTTGTGTACACTCCTGTCTCTTCTATTGAATCAGAGCCCCCTAAAGGCAGCGACTACTCTTAAAATCTTTTTACCTCCCACTGTGCCTAGCATCGTGCCCAGCATGTCATAAAAACTCAGTGAATATTCATTGACTTGAATGAACTCACATTTCTGAAACTTGACTCCATTTAAATTTTAAAAATAGTTTCAATTGCTTTAATGTTGACATTTTCTTTATAATAGCAGAAATCAGCTTGCATTTTACCAAAGCTTTGCAACCGAATTTATTTTTTCTTAGTTGTCAAAATTTATATAAAAATAGAAAAATTTTTAAAATGAAATCAAAAGATGATAATAGCTATAATAAGATTAACCTACAGCAGCTGTAGCACCAGTAATAACAGTAAAAGAATTCTTTCTATTCCAAAATGCCTAAGAAATACATATATGAATCTCGTAAGAAATTTAATTTTAACCATGGCTAAATTAAACGGCATTGTAATATCTTTAAATGGATCTCAATGATTGCACACTGATTAGCATCTACAATGGGACAGGTTATACTAGTTACATATCATAATCTGAAGAGAAATGTGTATGTCAAATCAGAAGACAGGACTTCTAGTCTCTGCTTCACCATTTAATTCCTACGTGATCATGAGCAAGCAAAGCAACCTATTTCACCAGTTTCCTGATCTATAAATATGAATGGTAACATTTATCTTGTAGGATCACATGGTAGTTAAGGGTCCATATTTCGCAATTGCATTTTGAGGATACCAATTTCTAGTTCCACCACTAATTGGCGACATAATCTTTGGCAACTTCCCTAATACTCCTATATTTTAATTTTCTCATCTATAAGATATGGGTTATAATAGTACATTCTCCAAAGAATTGGTGATAATTGTTTTTATAACATATATTATGTAGTAAGCATTTCATGAATTTCAACTATTATTATTATTATCATAATACTTTTATATTACTGAATCATGATAGGAATCAAATAAGATAATTTATGTCAGGAATCTTGAAAGTGACTTTAAAGTATGCAAATAAGAGAGATGATTATTAATAAAATATTTACATGTAGTAATTCATATTTTTTCTCTTAAAAGAAATTGAGTCTCTCTGTCTCATGAAAGAAAAATATTCATGAAAGTATGCATAACTATGGAAATTATGCTTTTAAATTTGAAAAATAATAACATAATAATATTGAGTAATATGTGACACAAAAGTAATGGATTTTATTAATGCCTCATGACTTGGAAAAGGCAAAACAGCATGTACACCATTTCCAGAAACAGCCTGATTTCTAATATGTTTTATTGCTTCCAAACCTAAGCCTTAAAAACATTCTGCAGAATGGTGGCTTGAATATGCTTCTATGCTGAGCAGAACTAGAAGAAGCAGATATGCAGCATCTGGAGAGTGTTGTCAAGCCTCAGTTTTTCTCACAATCCTAGTGGAAATAAATATGAGGAATGGATTCCCCTTTAAGTCAAAAGACAGCATAGGGACCAGTGGGCAATCGCCATGAATTGTTGACCCACCATGTCTTTTGAATCTCCAGAGGTGTAGGTTTATATGGGTTGTGCTTAGTGTGTTCTATCTTCTGGCATATTTGGGAGAGGAATATTTGAAGTGGGAAGGCAAAAGAAGACCAGGGACCACAAGAGTCTGTGCCCTGCTTTCTGTCAGGGCATGGACTATCAGCTGCAACTATGCATTGTTCTACAGGCCGAATATTTATGCACTTCCCATCTCATGAGACTGCCCTACTTAAAGTTTTTCTGGAACTCAAGGGAGCAGTCAAAAGAACATAACAAGATACCCAGTGGGGTCTGCAACTAGGTAAAGGGGGAGCACAGAAAACAGAACAGAGTTGGAAGGGAAAAGAAGTCAGCCTAAACAACTAAAACATTATTAAAGAAAAAAAAGTATATGTATAATCATATACAATCTTACTGCAAAATATACCCTTGGATAAGGTTATTTAATAGTGTAGAACATCACTTTTCCATTAATTAGTATGTGAGAGTAAGAGAAACAGAACACAGAAAAAAATCTCAAAGTGTAATACAAAAGGTAATGAAAATCAGGAATGCAATTACAAGTGACTTTGATAAAAATACAAGATCTTTAGTACACCATTAGTGGAAGTCTCAAAATAAGAAAAACAAATAAATATAGAAGAAAGGCAATTAAATAAATAATGGAAAATATTTGGAAAATCATTTTGAAGCTGGATTTATTATTTGAATGTAAGGTTCATTCAAATATATCAACATAATTTTCTATATTATCATACTAAGGAAGAAAACCAGCTGAATATAGTGAAAGATTCTAAAAAGACATTTAATAAATTCATGAACCATTCTTAAGAAATTGTAGTTAAATAAAAGTTAAGTAAAATTATGTAATATGATAAATGTCAGGAAAATTTTTAAAAAAGATTGTTACCTACATTAGTATTCAGAGGTGTCTTGTATTCTACCAAATATCAAAAGCAGAAAAATTAAATAATTTTAATTAAATATTTGAGGAGAATAGATTTAAATTTCTTTTTGCTTTAACAAGGTTATACGCATAGAGAACCTAGTTTCAGTTAAAAAAAAAAAAAACAAAAGCAAACCTAAGACATGGATGAAGCTGGAAACCACCACTCTCAGCAAACCCACATAAGGACAGAAAACCAAACACCACATGTTCTCACCGATAAGTGGGTGTTGAACAATGACAACACATGGACACAGGGAAGGAAACATCACACACCAGAGCCTGTCGGGAGGTGGCAGGGTGCTAAGGGAGGGATAGCTGGAGGTGGGGGGATTGGGGAGGGATAACATTAGAAGAAATACCTAATGTAGATGATGGGGGATGGATGCAGCAAACCACCATGGCATGTGTATACCTATGTAACAAACCTGCATGTTATGCATATGTACCCCAAAACTTAAAGTATAATTTTTAAAAAAAGAAAGAAAAAAAAGAAATAATAAGATAGTTTGGTAAGGTGGCTAGATATAAAGTAAATGTACAAAATAAGCCTATTCTTTCTATTCTTGCAATAAGCAATGGAAAGGGGCAATCAAAAAATAATTAAAATAGCCACCAATTTATAAAATGGTTAGAAATAAATTTAACACAAAGGAAGAGGATCTCTATACAATTTTAGCGAAAGATACAAATGAAACAAAACAAAATAAAACAAAAACCTCTTAAAAAGCATGGCATGCCTTTGTAAGGGGAAGACACATTACAATAATGGACTAATGTTAAAGTAATTAATATAAAATATGAGATTAAAGTATAATAGGCAAATTAATTCAATTCCAATGGGAATGACCCCATGTAAATTTTATCTGTCTTTTTATCTAAATATGTACCCATTGCCTATTTGTTAGGCAAAGAATACCATTCAAAAATGATGTTAAAGTTTATATAAAGTCCTAAATACTATACAAGAAAAATATCAAAAGAAAAATAGCAAAGGTTGCCTTGCCTTACTGATATTAGAACATATTCTAATAGCCTGTGTTTAACTCAGAGTATTAGAATAAGAATAGAAAACGAATTAGTTTTTCTAGGCTGATAATCAACTATGCATTCTGACATATTATGCAGTCACATTGGCTTTGCCATGTTTTAGGTAAAGCATAGTTGTTCCCTCTCCTTCAATTGCTTTGCTATTAGACATATGCATAAATTGCTCTTCAGCACCAACCAGGTGTCTTTTCAAATGCCATTTTACAAAGGAAGACATCACTCAACCACCTTTCTAAACGAAACTCTGGAATCTCCTGCTTTTATTACCATCAAACCTTTATTTATATATTTAGCTAGCCAGTTGTTATATTCTGCTTCTTCTGTCTAGAGTATAAACTCAATGAGAATGGGAAATTTAGTTGTTTTGTCTGTGTTTTAACTTTAGGACTTAGAAAATTTCATGACACAAAATGTACATTCAAAATCCTAAAATAAGTCAAAATATTTATATAAGAATTTAAAAATGAAACAAAGGCAGCATTTTAATGTTGGAGAAAAGGATGGTTAAACTAAATGAAGCTGGCACAACTGGCTACCCATCTGGAAGAAAATTAAGTTGGAGCCTGTTTCACATCATAGACAAAATAAATTCCAGATGGTGTGGAAGCTTAAATACAAAAATAAATGATTAACTAAATAAAACAAAAGTATCACAAGACATTCTAAGCATGGGGAAAACCTTCATAGTCAAAAAAGTAAAAAGAAGAAATAAAAAAATATGTTTGTCTAATAAAAAATTAGATTACATATGTATATATAGTGTGTGTTGTTAATTATACAATATTATATATTTACACACAGGAGGTAAGCAATATTCGCTAACAGTAGACTGAAATAAACATAAAATATTCACCGACCTTATGACAGAAAAATGGTTTGAGATCATTTTTGAGATTTATTACAACTTTAACGAAAAAGAACTAAAGAAAAGTATGCAGTCATCATTATCAAGTCTAAATAGTAAATGAAAATGTGAAGTAATATTTACGTTTCTTGTAGTCCAGGAAATAAAACTTACAGGTGTATTAAGAAATACCTTTATGGTCTATCACATTAGCAACATTTAATAAGGGATTTTGTTTTTCTAGTAGAAATGCAGAAACAAATGCTCTCATTCATTGTATAAATTTGCATTGTTATAGGACTTGGAGAACAATTTGGTAATATCTACTAAAACTAATTATATTCATATTCTATGTGTTAGTCAGCTTTTTGTTGTGAGAGCAAATAATCTCTCAAATCATTGGGACTCACAGCAAACACTTATTTTCTACGTCTGCGGATCATCATGATTCTATTTTCGGTTGTTTTTCTTTCTTTTTTTTTTTTTTTCTTTCTGGAAACCAAGCTCAAAAAGTAGTCACTATGGAGGGCTGTTGTTCTCATGAGGTAGGGCAAAACTCAAGAGGGTGCTCAGAATTTATCTTAAAAATCAAATTCCTTTGATTATAGCAAGTCCAAATTCACTGACATGGGAAAATACACTTAAAACTTAGGTATGGGGAGGAACAGAGTTAATATTTGCTGAGTAATAAAGAAATCTACCATAATATTCAACTCAGAATTTCCAATCCAGTTAATTTATCTTTTGGAAGTGAAACATAACCATTTATTTGTGTGAAATGCTGAATAATGGCCCCCAGACCTGTGAATAGGTTACCTTACATCACAAAAGGGGCCCTGTATATGCGATTAAATTAAGGGTCTTGAGATGGGGAAGTTATCCTAAATTACCTGTGTGCACACAACATAATCACAAGGATCTTTAAAAGAGAGTGAAAAGGACCAGAGTTAAAAATAGGATATGTGATTATGAAAGCAAGAGTTTGGAGTGATATAAGGAAGGGACTGCCAGCTAAGGAATGAGGGAATTTCTAGAAGATGAAAAGGACAAGGGAAAAATTTCTCTCCTACAGCCTCCAGAAGGAACTGCCAACTCATTTTAGGACTTCTGATCTCCAGAGTTGTAAGAGAATAATTTCAATGGTAGTTGTCATTACATGAATATATGCATGTGATAAAATTACATAGAGCTACCCAAATTTACACACTCATACACATGAGTGCCTATAAAGCTGGTGAAAACTGAGTAAGTTTCCTGGACTGCAGGACTGTTTGATATTATACTATAATTACATAAGAAGTTATTGACAGAAACCAGATGAAGGGTACACTGTGCCCCTCTGTTCTATTCTGATGAATAGACTTCTGTGAATCTATATTTATTTCAAAATACAAGCTTTTTTTAAAAAATGAACAAACAAAACTCTTGAAGATTTGCAAGTGCTTGCATAGGTCAGTATGATCAAAGAGAAATCTGAAGGCAGATACACAGCACATGGTTACCTTTGGTTACTTTAGTAAGGCAGAATTGGAGAGAGAAATATTGGATAACTCGTTATACTTTCTTGCACTTATTAAAACAAGTTTTATAAAATAGAACAAACAATGATGTTTAAAAAATGAATTAAGCTTTTGATTAAAATTTTAAAATAATGAAGTGGACATGAAATATTTTCTAGTTTTATTTTCTTTTAACTATCAAGCAACTATTATTTTCTTATGAAGAATTGATGGCTCATGTCAGTGTATTCTCAGGATCACTATGCATTAATTAATATAAAATATTTATTAAGAACCTATTATAAACCAGCTATCATAACAGGCCATTGTTGCACAGAGAAAATATGAAGATTTTGTCTTCCTGCATTTGAAGTGGGAGGCAAGACTCAGGAGATGGGGAAGCTACTACAAACATCCTTCCTACCTTACCCCACTGTAGTCTAACTTTAGAGGAGACTTCCCTGAGCTAATATTTCAAAATAGCTAGAAGAGAGAATTTGAAATGTTTCTAGCACATGGAAATGATAAATGCTGGAGGTGATGGATAGCCTAAATGCTCGGACTTGATCATTGTACGTTCTAGGTATGTAGAAAAATATCATATGTACTTGATATATTTATCCCTAAATACTGATATTAATTTAAAAAGAGGATCAGAAATAGTTTAAGATAATCTCTATTTTTTGTTCATCATACAACTAATAACTGCTAGTTGTTTTTAAGAAACTGGAAAGATACAAAAAATATGCAAGGACAGTCAGAAACATTTTGGGTTCTTTCCTTTTGTACTTACATATATTATAACAAATTACATTTATAAGTAGACTAAAACGTGGCCTTACAATACATTATATTTTGGGAGTTTTTTAACATTTAAATTAAATTAAAACAAATTATCAGTAATTTTCATTTTTTTCTAACACTCTTAGAAACATATTTTATTTTTGTTTTTAATAGTTTTATTGAGGGGCAATTGATACATAAAATGCTGTACATATTTGATATCTACAACTTGGGTTTCAACATATATATATATGAACATATATACACACACACACACACACACACACACACACAGACATATATATATATATATATATATATATATATATATATACGTATATTCCCATGAAACCATCACCACAATCAAGGTAATAAACATACACATCACCTCCAAAAGTTTCTTTCCACTCCCGTTTATTTTTTGAATGTGTGGTAAAAACATTTAACTTGAGATCTACTCACTTAAACATTTTCTGTGTTAACTATAGGAGCCATGTAGTGTAGCAGATCTCTTGAACTTACTCATCTTGCATAACTTAAACTTCACACCCAGTCAGCAATTTCCCATTGTCCCCTCTTCCACTGTTATGGGTAGTTAACCCTGGTAACCACGGTTCTACTCTTTGTTTTTATGAATTTGACTATTTTAGGTACCTCATTTAGGTGGAGTGATGCAGTATTAGTTTTTCCATGACTGACTAGTTTCACACAGCATAATTTCACAATTGTTACTATTGTAAAATTATTCAGTTTCACAAATACATATTGAATCTTCAACCAGCATTGTACTGGGGACTCGTTCTGCACAGTTACTTGAGCCAACAGAGCCGCTACGGGCCTTCAACTTGAGTTAATCCTTCCCTTATTGTTATAAATGAAATTTGTTTACACAGTTTTATTGTGCATATAGCATTTCAGAACATACATTTTTTTTTTCTGGATGTAGGATTATTGCCTCATGATATATTCCAAAAAGTATAATTATTACATCAAAGGTAAAATAAAAGTTCTTAAGAACTTTGATATATCTTGCCACACAAATTAGATGAAGACTTTCACAAGTTCATTCCGAAAAGTGGTCAACACCCAGGACACAGTCTATCACTGTGACTTTTATGTAAAATATATTCAGCAAAAAAAGGCTGGCAATGATGTACAGGCGCATTTTTCTCTAATACATGCTTGCTTTATGGATGAGACCCAAGTGAAGCTATCTTGTCCACTAAAGGGTAAAAAATTTAATATTTATTTACTTGTGGTTAATTATGTGTCAGATACTACTTTCCACTAGCTATTTTATTTATCACAATATAAAAACATCAACAAATCAATTGATAAGCTTTTGCATGTATAAAAGGCTGTATGTGCTTTCATTTGTATGATTTCGTTTATGACTAATACAGTTTGCCCATCTAAAAATGTGTTTTCATTTATCTGTATTTTCAGTTCTTTCATTGAATAAACTTGTAGTAGGTGATTTTTCCGAATAATGTCAAAAAATAACTTCAAAATGTGATTTACATTTGAAAAAAGTGGGAAGAAAAGAAAGTCAGCGAAAATGTTTTAAGGGAACTTTATAAAACCATTTGAAGACTTGAAAAGCGATTTGCCCTCCTCCTCAGCAATTGCCAACAAAAGCTCAATTTGGCACTTCTCCTTCTTGCTTGTGTCCCTTTTAATTTTGTGGTACTTTAGCTTGCCTTTTTTCTGATATACCAAAGAAATGGAAAGTCAGACAATGGGACAATACTGATCTGAAATGCTTCCTTCTCTTATTCTCCCCCACCTCCTCCTCACAACTAGATATCCATTCCAGAAACATATTTCTTTCTGATGATGAAATTCTATTATTGCAGTTAATACTGTCAGCTATTTTATAGGGGAATGTGTAAAACAAAACAATTTTTTGATTTAAAGGATCCATTCACAGGACATAGATTTAAAAGAAAAAGAAGAAAGAAAATTGCATCTCAAAGATAAATAACAGTCAACTTCTGTCCAGAGCAGTAGCAGCGAAATGTAAATAAAAATTATTCAGTGAAGTTTGTTTGAAATGCTTCTCTGGGAGGTACAAATAGTGTCAGTGAGTGGTTTAGGCTGTGAGGTTCTTGAACAGAGGATAATAGAAATCTGGTTAGTCTTCAGATGTCTGATGCCATGAAGATAAAACCTATACAGTGATAATAGTAATAATTATAGCACTCTACGTTCTATGAAATATACCTGTTTGCTGACTTTAAGTACATTAATAAACAAAATTTTATTTAGGTGTCACAGAAATCCTGTATGGTAGACAAATCAGTTATTATGAAGCCATCTTGCAGACAACCAAATTCTGAGACGTTAGTATTTGCTCAAAATGACCCAGTTAGTTAGTATGGAAGCCTGAATTAAGTCCAGGTTTTGTAAATCCTATCCTATTTGTTTCCCCTTCTTTATAGCATGACAGGGGGCAGGGGGGCAACTTTGTGAAGGAGGAGACTATTTGTATATGCCTCCATTATCCCTGAACTGTGATCTTTGCTGAATCAGGGAATGTGTTCCGGAAGATAAAGACAGAGGATGGAATATGAGAGACAAATGAATGTCCTTCTTATTTTTGAAACATGGAAAATATGTTGAGTTTGATAAAATAGAGACTGGTGGTTTTGACACTCATCCTAAGCAGGATTCTAGAACAATAAGTTGATAGAAAGAGTGAGAGGTCCCTGAGAGGGCTGGGATGACATATTCATCTTCTCTCTCACTCTCTGGGGCTTGGCTTGACAGTGGTTAAAGGGAAACCAATGATTCCTAGGGCTCAGCACAGTTTCACATAGTAAAACTCCTGTATGTGGGCAGTGTTTTCAAGTGTGCTGAAGGGGCCAGAGCTGCTTAAATTTCTTATAATCTCCACCAACCTTCTCCATTTACTTATATGAATAAATATAGAATGCTTGCTCTACTAACTGCTTTAGAAAAAGTGTCTAGTACCCAGTCCCTCCAAATTAATTGCTACCTTCCACATAAGATTTTTGGAGCTGCCTCTGTGTTAAACTAGCCTCATTTTCTCCTATATTGAGTTTACCAGACCAGAGAAAGTATTAGAGAAGATATATCTGCACTTGAGCAAGGCATTTGTCAAATATCTCTCCTAATATTCATGTGAAAAAAGCTAGTATAATTAGAAGAACTAGTGACTGGTTGAATAATTTTATCCAAGTGAATTCATATGTATCTACATGAAATCTCTAATTGGGTGCCTTGGGAGGGGTTAGGAAGCAAATGTATCTTTCTGTTTTTAGCTTCAACCTTACAATTGTGACAATAATTTGAGTTGTTTTTTTTTTGTTTGTTTGTTTGTTGTTGTTGTTGATTTTGTCTGACTAGGAAAGACTCTTCCCCTCACTCCTTTGGAGAAGTGCTCTTCCCAGGTGATTCTAGGGACGCAGACAATCATTTTATTCCCACTCCTCTGGTCACCAGAACAGACATTGGATCCAGAGAACCCATCATCTCTGGATCCAGTAACTAATGAGATTCTTTGCTATGTTTCAAAGCCTGTTCTACAGTATTTAATGTCCTCATAATCTAGCAAAGTTGGGCATTATTCTCCTCTAGTTTTTAGTGAAAAGAAAGTAGAGAGGCGGGCAGAGACTGTTTTACATTTGCCCACAGATTACTCATTTAAAACTTCTGAAAACTGATACATATTCTGTGACATTTTGTTTTCCAAGCTTTTCACCTAGTATCGAAGTTTCCATTAGGCACAGTAGGCTCAAGCTCACAATACTTCTAGGGGTGCACAAAAATGTTTTGATTTTGATTTGCCCTAAATAAAAATCAAAACATTTTGCTATTTTGATTAAATAAAAGAAAAAATATATAATAATATGGCTATTAAATAGCAATATTTAATTAAAATATTAAATTAAATATTTTAAATAAAAAGAAAAAATATATAATAGTATTGAATATATAGCAATGAATTTAGCCTAGATTGTATCCTTGTTTATACCAAGGTGGCCAAAAAATGTATTTAAATATTTTTTACAGGGAAGAGTCCTTCCTCCTTGCAAAATACCCAGGTGGGATACAAACCTGCCTCCATGCCAACTCCATTTCTTTGTAACATACAAGAGAGGAGAGGAATTATGTTTGATGGAGAGTGGGTGGGTATGGGAGAGGAAGATTGGAACAGTGGAAAATGTATTGAAATAGATTAATGAAGAATAAAATGAGCCTTGTGCACAGCAGAAGGAGCTGCTGTGGCTCATCTATGTTTTGTGCTTCTTTGCTTTCATTGTCTCAATGTCTTCAAGAATGCAATGAGGGGATTCCTATCTCCCCTGCTCCCAGATAGGTACCTGGGGGGCCTTCAAACAATTTTTATTAACTGTTAAGAATGTTTCCTTTTTGCATTTTTGTTTTTTCCTGAAGACCTAGTCAATGAACTTTTCTCATTTAAGAACCCAAGCAATCTGAATGTATCACCAATAGCTACAGCAACTGATATTTGTGTCATTTAACTACTTTGTAGTTACAACGTTCAGGCTTTGGGTTCTAACAAACCTTTGTCCAGTTCCAAGCCCCACCCTTTCTCAGCAATTCACAGCGCAGATATTATTTATATTTTTGCCAGTGCAGTCTTAAAATACAGTTTTCAATTATGTTTGTATAGAAGAAAGGGACTAGGATGGCAAAAGAAGTTACTTCTCAGGGCTCAGTATCCTGGCTGTTAGGGAGATACAGAGTAACCATTCCAGAGTTAGACACCTTGTGGGTGTTCAGTAAATGGTGGCTGTTGTATTTATTTGCATGTACTTACATCTTGCAGATGAGAAAACAGATTCAGATAGCAAAAATGAATAGCTCAAGATCACAAACAGAAAGGCAGGGCTCAAATTTGGTAAAGGGTCACTGAAATGGCTAATGCTTCTGTGAAGATGAGACTGCTGGCAGATACATCAGAAGATTGTAGGTTGCTGTGATTAATCAAGTCAGTCAAGGATTAATATAAGCTCAAGAGAAAAATCTTCCTACCTCTTATACCTTCCAGTCCAATTCTTCTTCTTCTTCTTTTTTTTTTTTTCCCCCAGAGACAAGGTCTCACATTGTCACCAGTCTAGAAGTACAGTGGCACCACATAGCTCACTGTAGCCTCCATCTCCTGGGCTCAAGCCATCCTCCCACTTCAGCCTCCAAAGTCACTGAGGCTGCATGCTAAAGCCACCGTACCTGGATACTTATTTTTTCTTTTAAATTTTTTTGTAGAGATGGGGTCTCACTATGTTGCTCAGGCTGGTCTCCAACTCCTGGCCTCAAGTCATCATCCTGGCTTGGCCTCCAGTTCCATTCTTATCTGTTATTATCTCTGAGTAGCCAAGAGGTCACCTGGATTATACATGTATATTGGTTCTGACTCTGGTAGCATTCCATAGATTTTAGATTTAAGTACTTATTTCATTAGAGTATTTCCAAGAAGACCAGAAAAACATGGCCGTTTTTAATACAAGTATTTCTTATTTACCATTTTCACTAAAAATCCCACCAAGTTAAGAATTATAGTTACTTAGATCACATGAGAATTTAGAGAGTTCTAATGTAGTAATATAGCCATGTACCGCTTAACAGAGAGGACAGTTTCTGAAAAATGCATGAGTAGATTTTGTCATTGTGTAAATGTCATAGGAGTTTACTCACACAAGCCTATGTGGTATAGCCCACAACACACGTAGGCTATATGGTGTAGCCTGTTGCTGCTAGATGACAAACCTGTACAGAAGGGTACTGTACTGAATACTGCAGGCAATTGTAAATTATGGTAAATGTTCATGTATTTAAACACATCTAAATACAGGAAAGACACAGTAAACTATGGTATTATAATCTTTTGTGACCACCATTGTATATGTGCTCTGTTGTTGACTAAAACATCATTATGCAACACATAACTTCAATGACAACATTAATAAAAAAGTACTCAACCTTGACCTATCTATAGTGCTATATGGTTTGCAAAATGCCTTTAAATGTAATCTCATTAAATCTTTATAATAATACGGGAAGGTAGTTAAGACATGTACTATTATCTCCTATTTACAGATGAGAAAATTGAGGCCCAGTAAAGTAAATTGATTGCCTAATATTACATATTTTACATACCTATCCAAGATTTCTGCTTCTGCCTCCATATCCTTTGTGATAATATGGTAAATTTCCAAATATTTCTGAGGCATTTCCTCAAATAACTCACAAATGGACACTCACAGTTTTTAGACTTTTTATGTCTGGAAGAACACAGGTAGTGCCTGTGCTTACAATTTAACGTGACATAACCAATGGCGAATAAGAACTTTCTCTATACAAAACAAATTGTGTAATTTTACTGGAAGAAGAAGGAATGGTGAAAACATAGATCTTGCCTAGAAGAACCTGACCATCTAGTGAAGGAGGTAGATATGCTAATAGCTAATCACAAGTAAAAACATGCTGAAGTAAGACCCATAGCAAACACACAGGCATACATCAGGATGAAGAGAGGGAAGAGAACTTACTGTTTATTAAGAGACTGGTGAAAGATTATAAAATAACACTGTTAGGACTTGAGGCTAATAAAAAAATATTGATAGAGAAAGAAGAGAGAGAAAAGATCAACAGAATCACCATGAGAAAATTTTTGCAAGTACCTAACATGCTTGCACATTGGCAAATATTATAATTCCCATTTTGTATAATACATCAGTCAGCATAGGCACAGAAGCATTTATCAGCTTCTCAAAAGTTTTAGCTCCTGAAAGCACTAGATGTAACTTGCTTCTCAATCTGATGTTCTTCCCACAACTTTAACCAGGCCTTGAGAGGCCTAGCCTGTCTTTTTATTCAGGGCTCAACCACTGAATAAATGTATCTGATCTGAATTTCCAGATGTCTCCTTCACTCTTTCTCAAAGGTTCACAGGGTAACAGTGGTTCACACATCTTTGCAGCCAGTATCCACTTCCCATTGTAAGCCATCTGTTCACATTATTGAGAAAAAAGAATCTGTACCTTAACTCTGTTTGTTCCTACTTATTCCTATTACCAAGATCCCACAGAGCAAATGGCCTTGTTACATGGTAGAAATAGGCAATAAAAATATGTTGTGTTTGGCATTCAGAGTACTTTGGAACCAAGAAACTCCAAGTAGCTCTTAAAATATTCATCATGTTTAACCATATTTAATCATGGAGTTAACCCATGGGTAAAGAACACTAGACAGGGAATTAAAAAAAAAAAACAAAAAAAACCCAAAAAAACCTGAGTTCTGGCCACTATTCTGCAAGGTCACCTTTGTCAAGCCTTTCCTCTAAGAGACTCAGGTGTTCATCACCTAAAAAAAAAATGAGCCAAAGCTCTTGGGCGTTAAGATTTTGCACTAATTGTCTAAATTAGGGAATTACAAGGACATCAAATACAAGATTTGATTACACTTCAGATATTTTTGGCAGGCTTAGAATAAGTAACCAATCTATTCAAAAGAAAAGTTGTTTTACTCTTTTGTCCCAGTGACTCTTGGGGCAAAATTGTTAAAGAATAGAGACAAAGAATTCTGTCTTTGAGGTATTTTGTCCTTATCAAAGCCAGTCCAAAAATTAGTGTATCTGATCTGTGTTTGGAGCCAGTTCTCTCTCTCTCTCTCTCTCTCTCTCTCTCCCTGACTTGCTCCTCTGCTTTTCTTTTTTCTTCCTTATCTATTAAAAGGCAATTGTAGCATAGTGAGCAACTCTAGATATTAAAGGCAGACAACCATGAAGCCACAGGATTTCATATAGCATTTGTTATTTCCTTGCCATATGGCCTTGCCTGAATTACTTTGCTTCTCTCTGAGGCTTGGTTTTCCTACCAATTAAATGGGACTAATAATACCTAATTTATAGAGTTATTGTGTGTTTATGTGGGATGAAGTATTTAAAGAGATAATATCATGCCTGGCAAAAAGAGCCCAGTAAAAACTCCAATGAGAAAATCAGGTTAGACATCTTTCCCATTCTATTTCTAGAGGCACTCAGTAAAGTGACTAAAAGTAAAGTCAGACAGACCAGCCTTCAAATTATGGCTGTGGCATCTACTCACCACCTTTAAACCCAGGCTTCTTAAGCTAAAATGGAGATCACTCTTTCTAAAGGGACTTTTTGTGAATGTAAAATAAGGTAATAATACTATAATACTTTGTGTCTGGCTAAATACACAGTAAAGCTTAATAAGTTATTTTCATTGTCACCGATTATTCATTTGTTAACTCATTCACATTCTCAATTACCAATAGTTCCATCCTACAAAATATTTCCTGGGCACTTCGTAGGTGTTAAGTCCTGTGCTGTGCACTGGGCACAAAATGACAAATATGTGTTATTAATTCACTTATCCAATATAAGCTTAGAGTCTAGAGTTAAAAAATAGACATATAAATATTTCTGATACAATAGGCTAAGTATGCACAAGAAACTATGGAATCCCCGAGAAACATCTTTAACTTGGCTAGAAGATTAAATTCAGACTTGATTTCTTCAAGGAGAGGATGAGTAGGTTGAGTCAAGAAGGATTAGCAGTTATAGCTCAGTCAAAGAAGGCTAAGAAAATGAGTGGGTTAAACACCAAAGAATAGTGATTCTGAAGCTTTGTGTTCCATTAGAATCAACTGGAGAGCTTTGAAAAATCTCAATGTCTGAGCTCCTTTCCCTACCAATAAAAACTAAAGTCCTGGGGATGGGACCCAGACATCAGTGCTTTCAACAGCGCCACAGGTAGTTTCAATGTGCAGCCAAGTGGGGAGCCCCTGGCATGAAGTAAGGCAGCATAATCAGTGTGTGGGTGGAAACTGTTCTGTGCTGGGCCAATGAGGAAGGACATGAATAGCAGGGCACTGTATTTATACTTGACTTGTATGTGGTGATTAGACATTAGGGAGTTTAAGAGGAGAGAGCAGAGGGTCAATCACATTTGTGTTTTGGAAGGATTGCTTGGGGTGTAACTCAGTATTGAATTCTAGGGGAAGCAAAAATTTTTAAAAATAGTAATGTGATGCACAATCTTCAGAAAGCATACAATCATCAGTCACTCCTGGAAGAATGTGCTTTGGAAATTCCTTAGTGACATGTGAGGTTTATAAATATACTGATGCCTAGGGCTTTCCTAACATATAGGGAAAACTTTTAGGGATGTGGTATTTTGGTATTTGCATTTTCATGATGTTCACCTAAAAGAATTGAGAACACCTGCCAATGAACCAGAGTGACCATCTCCTGAAGGCTATTTAGTCACTGAGGTAACAAAAGTTCATGGCCTATTTGTGGATCAGGCTGGGTTAGTAACAGGGTCAGTTTTTGGACAGAAGGTTACTAGAGCACTCAGCCTTCTCATTCTTGGCCCATCTCTCTTTTGATCAATTGTTCTCCTTGCCTTTCAAAGTACTAGTGCCTATAATTCTACCTGTCTTTATTTCTATCAAAATCAGTACTCCCATAAAAAAATTTAAAAAATAAAAAATAAAAAAACTGAAATGTGCCACTGACCCTTGGCTGAGACTGAAATCACAGTCTATCTGGAACGAACTAACTATGGAATGGAAAGGCTTATCTGCTGTGAAGAGAGCTGTTAGGTTCAGCAAGCCCTGGGTGTAAGGGGGAGACATCCTTTGACTACAGTGGGGGTGTGATCACTTACTACACAGATACATAAAAGCAGACCCCTATCAGCACCATCAGGCATATCAAGGATGGATCAGCTCATTAAGTGGCAGCTAAGACCCACACTGATGTGGGCACGTCTGACTCAATACTTCTTAGGGAAAATCTGGGAGAGGGATGCTCTATCTTGACCCTAATGAAGAGACACAGACCAGGAGGAGACAGGCAGCCACCCCAAACCTCCTTCTCCTAGATTTTTTAAGGAGTCAGACTTGTATAAGCAAGCGGCTGGTGCATTTGTATGACTCAACAGTGACACCCAGTGACTCTCTCTGTCAATCCCAGGTGGCTGTTCCCGGAGAATCTTCTGGGGAATACATTTCAGCCTCCATTACCTAGTACTGAATCAGCAGCAGCAATCACATCAGATTCAGTCTTGAAAGAGACAAACATAATAATAAATCCCAGTTTGTATTAACATAATCATCTAACTGTTGAAGCATGTTCTTCTCCCTTGTTGGGCCATGTCTAATGTCAAACATAATACCACCATGTCGTGCTGTACCTGCTTGATGCTGAAATCACAAGGCAGTGATTATTTATAATGCAAGTAAGACCCTAGAGACAGGCATGTAACAGGCCCACATCATTACATATTGGGACAGCCAAAACTAGACATGGAGAGAGAGATTAACAATTTGTTGTATAACCAGAGAGAAGAGACCAGCGTAACATGGGATTCTAAACCATGGCACAAAAAAATAAGATAATTTGAGCACATTTAGCTTAGAGAGTAAAAACTTCTTTATGGAATGGGGAGAAGAGTTGGGATGCTTTCTTTCAGATGTTGGATGAGCAGGTATAAAAAGAAGGGATTTTACTGGTTTTATTTTGTCCCAAAGAGAGAAACAGAGTTAACGAGTGGAAAGTACAGGAAAACTGCTTTCTGCTCAATATCAGGAAGCACTTTATAACAACTGGATCTACGGGGAAATGAAAAAAATTCAGAAAGCGGAGAATTTTTTGTCATTGAAAACATAATGCAGGCATGTAAAGGACAGAGACAGGGACATGGGTGGTCAATGGTGCAGGAAGGTAATTGGGCATAGCATTTAGAGCTGATTGAAATCTTTCTCCAACTGTCACCGTTTCTTTAATAATTAAAACGTATTTACTTCCTCTTTCCCATTAGACAAGCATTCTTTGTTTCTTCATTTACGTAGTAGGTAGAAGATGCTTGCACCCTCCACCTACATGCACCTACCTGTCACATGAAAAGCACATACCCCCGACTTCCTTCTTCCAGCTTCCTTTTCCCTCATTGTTTCTATACCAAGAACAGCTTAGCTAGAATCAGGATCTTGGTGATGTCAACAATGGCTGGGGAAGAGGGCGTGACATTGTACAAGAGTAGCTAAGCTATGATTGTCCAATGAACTGAGTGATATATTGTCAAGAAGCTTAGAAGGAAAAAAAAGTACATTGTGGGAAGGAATGAAGATGATGCTAAGGGTTGAATGTGTTCTTCCAAAAGTCGTGTAGAAACCTCATCCCTATTGAGGTAGAATTAAGAGGTGAAGTCTTTAGAAGGTGATTAGATCATGAGAGTCATTTCATGAATGGAATTAGAGCCCTTATAAAAGACACTTGAGGGAACTCTTTTATTCTTCTGTCATGTAAGGACACATAGAAAGCACCATCTGTGAAGCACAAGCCCTCACCTGACATCAAAACTGCTGGCACCTTGATCTTGGACTTCCCAGCCTCCAGAATTGTGAACAATAAATATCTATTGTTAATTAATTATTCAGTCTAAGATATTTGTTACAGAGGCTTGCATAGCCTAAGATCGGCTGGGGAACTAAGATGGGCTACTTGCTCTTTGAATGTTAAATTCCCTGAATCTCTGATTAATTCTAAGTAATGTCAAATTTATCTCCCAGGTTATCTATTCCTGTTATTCTCTGCTGTGCCTTACCCTAATCTGCTAATTGATTATGGATTATGGAAAGAGAAAGTATAAAGAGAAAAATGAAACAACAGGAGAAAAGATGCAAATCAAGAAACTGTAATGTACAAGGGTTAGTTTGAAGTACTGACTTGGTTGTAGGCTGGCCTCCAATGAGAAAAAGCATAAGTAAAAAACTATAAGGCCGGTGTGGTGGTGGTTCACACCTGTAATCCCAGCACTTTGGGAGGTCGAGGTGGGTAGATCACGGTTAAGAGATGGAGACCATCCTGGCCAACATGGTGAAACCCCAACTCTACTAAAAATACAAAAATTAGCTTGGCATGGTGGCAGACACCTGTAATCCCAGCTATTCAGGAGGCTGAAGCAGGAGAATTGCTTGAACCAAGGAGTCGGAGATTGGCCTATGAAAGAGACAGACTCTGTCTCAAAAAAAAAAAAAAAAAAAGTGAGGCTTCCAGTTCAAAACTGGGTTAGTATTTGGTATAAAATATATGTGGCCTAGTGACTGAGGTCCAAGCAGCTGGAATCTCTAGCAAGTAACTAAGCAGGATATCAAGGCTGTAGCCAAACAAGCTGGCGTCCAAGGTTAGTCATCAGATAAGGCAGAGATATCGACCTGGAACCGAGGCATACACCCAGTCTAAACCCAAGTGCCCATTGAGAGAGCGTCAACTACTGAAAATAGCCTGATATATTATATATATGTGTGTGTGTGTGTGTGTGTGTGTATATATATATATATGTGTGTGTGTGTGTGTATATATATATATATATATATATGGATTTGAATTCCAGTTTAGGTCTTCATGGGTAATGTAAATCGAGGAAAGTCACTTCCCTTCTCTGAGCCTTGGTTTCCCCATTTATAAAATGGGATTGATTATGTGTACTAACCTGATGATGTTAGGATACTACTGATTTAGGGATTAGAAGAGACCTCGTACTTAAAGTGCCTAATACATTGCCTCGCACATTGTAGATGTTCTTTAATAATCATTATCAATGTTACGACAAACCTAGGTGGGCTCTGGGAAGGGAACTGGGAGGTGGGAACTGGGAGGTGGGAACTGGGAAGAAGCTGGGCAATGAAGCCCATGCCCACAACAATTCTGTGTTTGTATATATCTTGGATATCGAAATTTCCTGACATAGTCCCCATATGGTCAGTGCCCTGGTCAAGCTGATTCGACACAAGTTTTTGATATCAGCACTCAGACAACACTGAGGGATGCAATGTCTTATTTGTTGCACACTTATTTCCCTTTTATACTCTCTTACTCCACCAATTTTTCTCTGGTTTTTGCTATAGCAACAAGCTGTACTCAGGTGTAGCCTAACAGCACCTGGTCTTGGCTGCACTGCATATCTCTTGCCTTTCTCCTAGGGCTTATCTGCCACAATCTCATGGATCTCTTGCAACAGCTTGGTTAGCCATTCTTATGTCTGCACAAACTGGGAAGAGATAGGGTGTTAGCATTTCCTGGGACAACCCTTTATCAATGGGCAGGAACTAGTAGGTAAGCATTCTCTTTTTCCAGTCTCAGATATTTCTAAGGCACATTCTACACAGCTCTTGAAACATGAAAACAGGATTAAGCTCCAGTTTTTCTGTAGTTGTAATCAGCTCAATAACCTTGGATTGGTTGCTTTTGTTCTTTCCCCATTTGCACTTCACTAATCCTCCAAGCCTGTAATGTTCCCTCCTTCCCTGGTTCATTTCTCAAACCATCCATCATGTACAATTGGATCAAATGACCCCAAATAAACTACGTCCACAAAGGCCATGTCTCAGGCTCTGATCTTCAGGAAGAATTCAAACCAGAATTCTACAATGCTAGCATAGCACTAAGAGCTGGGTAAGACATCAGGGATAATTTAGTGAATTCCCACGCTCATCAATGGGTATACAGAAACAGAGAGAATTAGTGACTCCTTCAAAGTCACAAACATAGGCAGCTTGTGCAAAGGGGAGCCCAAAATGTAAAAGAAGAAGAATTGGGGGATGGGAGAAAGGGACTGAAGAGAAAAGAAAGACAAAGTTGCCTGGGTGATGGAAAGAAGAAAGAGCAAGCCATTAAAACATCTTAGCACAGTGGGGATGACATGTATTAAATCTACCCTGTCAGCAGAGCAGAGCACAGCACCCACCCTGATAAATGCCAGGTTCCCTTGCTGACACTTGATAAAGGTTCCATCTAACAGCAGAGCAGCACTGAGAATGGGGTGATTGTGGCACTTGCTATTTTAACCTCCACTGCTTTCCAGTATGTCACATGGGGTAGGCACTCAATGAATGTCCATGAAATAATGGGCAAATTAGTGAGGAAAAACTCCTTCAGCATCTCCATCAGGAATGCCCACATGCCTGGCTTTTCTGTGTGCATTTGGGTATCTAGCTATATATGAGTCCCCACCTTTTTTTTTTCTTTTTTATTATTTTGTGACTGTATATTAAAAAAATAGTTTTAGGTGTTTATGTCACAGTGAGTGTAGTCATCCTTGAGTTCCTTGAATGTACATGTGTGTGTGTGTGTGTATTATATATACAATATGTATACATACATGTATGTGTGTGCATATATTTATAAATGCACACACACACAGAGTCGTGCAGCTCTTAATGTCAGGGATACTTTCTGAAAAAATTGTCAGGGGATTTTGCTGTTGTACAAACATTATAGAGTATGTACACGCAAGCCTACAAGGCATAGCCTACCACACTTTTAGGCTATTGTATAAACTATTGCTTCTCGGTCACAAAACTGTACAGTATGTTATTATGCTGAATGTTGTAGGCAGTTATAACGCAACGGTAAGCATTTGTGTATCGAAACATATCTAAACATGGAAAAAAAATACAGTAGAAATACAATATAAAAGTTAAAAAGTGGTATACCTGTATAGGGAAGTTACCGTGAATGGAACTTGTAGGAATGGAATTCGCTCTGGGTGAGTTTGTGAGTGAGTGATGAGTGAATGTGAACTCCTAGGCCGTCACTGTACACTGGTATAGACTACAAACACTGCACATTTAGACGAAACTACACTTATAAAACATATTTCTTCAATAATAAATTAACCTTAGCCTACTGTAACATTTTTACTTTATAAACTATTTAATTTTTACTTTTTGACTCTTCTGTGCTAACATTTAGCTTGAAATACAAGCACACAGTATAGCTGTACAATTTTTTCTTTCTTTATGTCCTTCTATAAGCTTTTTTTGATTTTTGAATTTTTAATTTTTAAACTTTTTTTGTTAAAATCTAAGACATGGACCAGACATGGTGGCTCAAGCCTGTAATCCTAGCACTTTGGGAAGCCAAGGCAGGTGGATCACCTGAGGTCAGGAGGTTGTGACCAGCCTGACCAACATGAAGAAATTGTGTCTCTACTGACATTACAAAAAAATTAGCTGGGTGTGGTGGTGCATGCCTGTAATCCCTGCTACTCTGGAGACTGAGGCAGAATCACTTGAACCTGGAGGGTGGAGGTTGCAGTGAGCCAAGATCGTGTCACTACACTCCAGCCTGATTGACATGGACATACACATTAGTTTAGGCCTACACAGCATCAGGATCATCAACATCACTGTCTTCCACCTCCACATCTTGTCCCACTGGAAGGTCTTCAGGGGCAATGGCATGCATGGAGCTATCATCTCCTGTATCTCCTATGATAACAATGCCTTCTTCTGGAATACCTCCTAAAGGACCTGCCTGAGGCTGTTTACAGTTAACTTTATATATGTGTGTGTGTGTGTGTGTGTGTGTGTGTGTGTGTGTGTGTGTGTGTAGAAAGAATATAATCTAAAATAACAATAAAATATAGTATAATAAGTACATAAACCAGTAACATAGTTGTTTATTGTCGTTATCAAGCATTATGTGGTGCACATAATTATATGTGCTATACTTTTATATGACTGACAGCACAGCAGGTTTGTTTACGCTAGCATATCCACAAACACATGAGTAATACATTGTGCTACAACATTAAACAGCTACAAGGTCACTAAGTAATAAGAATTTTCAACTCCACTATAATCATATGAAGCCACTGCCATACATGCTGCCTGTTGACCAAAATATCATTATATGTCACATGATTATATACATATTTCTGGTTACTCAAATCTTTGATAATCCTATCACATCAGATGTCTGTATATTAGTGGCTCTTTATTCTCCTTACATCAAGGATTTGGAGATTCAGAGCTCTTCATACGCTCATTTGTGTAAACATGCTATCTTTACCTCCTCTTCCTAGACTCTCATAATTTTTTAATTGCATCAATACTAATTTTCACAAATTGCAATTTCTCAAAATAACTACTATTCATTTAAAGAAAACCAAAAACAGAAACAGACATAACCTATTAAGTACCATGTGTCAGGCACTGTGCTTTTTATTAGAGCTGAACTGGTAAAGGCGGTGCTTGCTTTGGAAAGATTATAATGATAGAAACTTGTCTTCTTACTTGACCCCTAAACACCTTGACTTATTATGGTAGGCATTAACCTGAACTGATTTTCACTCTGAATGCTTCCAGAAATTATGTGGGGTAATTGTTTTATACTGACAAAATGCCATGCTTTATCTTCTGAGGAACAAAGGCTACTAGTGCTGAACTTAAAATTATTCTGTTTAAAATTGTATGTATCTTTCTTTTGTAGCCTATATTCAATAGAGTGTGGTAAAGAGCATCCATGATATTTTTAGCTGTTCCCACAGTTTGAGTTACTTGGCCTATGTTTTGTCTTTATGCTGAGCCTCAACAATCTGAGAAGCATGTCTGCCACTTTTGCAGACTATACACTTACCCATTGGCATAAGACCTAAGACGTTTGTTTTGAGCTCTACGCAACATTCTCTTAATTCCTCATGAGATAAATAAATAAATTACAAAAATTTGGACATAGTTTTCTCTCTCTCTCTCTTTTTTTTTTGAGACAGAGTCCCATTCTGTCACCTAGACTGGAGTGCAGTGGTGCCATCTCAGCTCACCGTAAACTCTGTCTCCTGGGTTCAAGCAATTCTCCTGCCTTAGCCTCCTGAGTAGCTGAGATTACAGGCACCTACCACCATGCCCGGCTGTTTTTCTTTTTTTTTGGATTTTTAGTACAGATAGGATTTCAACATGTTGATCAGGATGGCCTTGAGCTCTTGATCTTAAGTGATCTGCCCACCTCAGCCTCCCAAAGTATTGGGATTACAGGCATGAGCTACTGTACCTGGCTGTGGACATATTTCTCAATGGTGGCTAAATATATACTATTTATCATTATTAATGAAGAACTTACGTATCATAAAGACCAATGCTACTCTAGAGAACCTTTGGATATGATGAGATTATCACAACGTGTGAAAGAGATGTAAGAACGCTACGTCCTCTCCAACTTGCAAGCTCTGTTTTTATCCATTGATGAATTGTAATCTGGCAAATATTTTATTGTAGAAATAGGGTGATAAGTTACCAAAAAAAATATTGAAAAAGGCTAACTCCTGAGGACTAAACTCTGATTTGTTTTATCTTGCCCAAATTCTTTTCTAAGAAGTCTGAGAAGTCATGACCTACAAACCATAAATTCTCAACAGATGGGTTTTATTTAGCCCTATATTTTTTGACTTATTTTTAAACCTGAGTCTGGCATAACATTAAGAGACAAGGAAGAAAATGCAAATATTTTACCGCCAAAACATGTTTTATGTCATATTTTGAGATGGCCTTGCAAGCTGTCCTTTATGGGGAAAAATTAATATCTGTAAAGAATCCCTATTAACATAGCTAGACCTTTTCCTTCCAGGCTACTCCAATTCTGAATAGATTAACTAAGAGTCTAGTACCTTTTAAAGGGTCTGAATAGAAAATATTTGTCATCTATTGTTTCTAAGGACAGCAGCTAGGAGATTTCAAAAGAACCTTGATCTCTACAATCTTTACCTTAACCTGAACATTTCCTTTCTATTGATCCCAGATCCTTAGACAAAAACTCAACCAATTATCAACCAGAAAATGTTTAAATTTATCTATGGCCTGGAAGACCCCTCTCCTGCTGAGCCATGCTTTAAGTTATCCTGTTTTTCTGGAACAAACAAATGTATTCCTTAAATGTATTTGATTGATATCTCATCCCTCCCTAAAATCTATAAGCTGCACTTTGACAACGTAGGGCACATGTTCTTAGAACGTCCCAAAAGCTGTGTCATGGGCCACGGTCACTCATATTTGGCTCAGAATAAATATCTTTTAAAATATTTTACAGAGTTTAATTCTTTTCATTGCCATTTCAATAGCCTCATGATCTATGGAAAAATGAGGCTGGATGGGATATTGTGACTTAATGAATAGCTCACTTTTTAATCAATGGAAATCTATGTCTCAAACCAAGATTCCCTCAATAGTTTCTTTTGATAATAGCTTGCTATCCTATATAGTCAATTCCTAGTTTTCCTGCTCAGTGGATATATTAGCTAATTTTCATGCTACTATGAAGAAATAACCAAGACTGGGTAGTTTATGAAAGAAAGAGGTCTAATTACCTCACAATTCTGCATGTCTGGGGAGGCCTTAGGAGACTTGTAATCATGACAAGAGGCGAAGAAAATGCGTCCTTCTTCACATAGAGGTAGGAGAGAGAAGTGCAGCGTGACATGGGGAAAGGTCCCTTATAAAACCATCAGATCTTGTGATAACTTACTATCAGAAGAACAGCATGGGGGAGAAACCCAAAAGATCTAATCCCCTCCCACAAAGTTTCTTCCTCAACACATGGGGATAACAATTCAGATTATAATTCAAGATGAGATTTTTGTGGGGCCGTGGAACTAGGACATGTCATTTCGCCTCTGGCGCCTCCCAAATCTAATCTTTCTCACATTTTAAAATGCAGTTATGCCTTCCTGACTGCTCCCCAAAGTCTTAACTCATTTCAGTATCAACCCTGAAGTCCAAGTCCATAGTCTCACCTGAGACAAGGCAAGTCCCTTCTGTGTAGAAACCTGTAAAATCGAAAACAAGTTAGTTATTTTCAAGATAAAATGGGGATACAGACATTGGATAAATGTACTCATTCCACATGGAAAAAATTGGCCAAAACAAAGGGGCTAGAGGTCCCATGAAAGCCTGATATCTATTAGGACAGTCATTAATTCTTAAAGTTCCAAAATGATCTACTTTGATTCCATGTCTCACATCCAGGTCATGCTAATGTAAGAAGTGGCCTCTCATGGCCTTGGGCAGCTCTTTCTCTGTGGTTTTGCAGGGTACAACTCCCTTCTGCCTACTTTCACAGGCTGGTGTTGAGTGTCTGTAGCTTTCTTCAGGTACATGGTGCAAGCTGCCAGAGGATCTCCGTTTCTGGGGTCTGGAAGATGATTGCTTGCTTCTTACAGTTCTACAAGGCACGCCCCAGTGGGACTCTGTGTGGAAGCTTTAACCCCACGTTACATTTGTGCACTAACCTAACAGAGGTTCTCTATGAGGATACCACCCTTCAAGCACACCTCTGCCTGGACATCCAGGCATATCCAAACATCCTCTAAAATCTAGTCAGAGGTTCCCAAATCTCAATTCTTGTCTTTTGCACATCTACAAGACCAATACCACGTGGAAGCTGCCAAGTCTTGGGCTTGTACCCTCTGATGCCATGGCCCGAGCTATACCTTGGCCCTTTTTATCCAGGGTTGGAGCAGCTGGGACACAAGGAACCAAGTCCCTAGGCTGCACACAACAGAGGGGTAGTGTACCTGGCCAATGAAACCATTTTTTCCTCCTAGGCCTCAGACCTGTGATGGGAGGGGCTGCTGTGAAAGTCTCCGAAATGCCCTGGAGACATTTTCTTGGTGATTAACATTTGGCTCTTCATTACTTATGAAATTTCTGTAGTGGCTTGACTTTCTTCCCAGAAAACGGGTTCTATTTTCTACCACATTGGCCAGGCTGCAAGTTTTCCAAACTTTTATGCTCTGTCACCTATTGGATGCTTTACTGCTTAGAAATATCTTTTGCCAGATACCCTGAATCAACTCTGTCAAGTTCAAAGTTCCACAGATCTCTAGGGCAGGGGCAAAATGTCACCAGTCTCTTCACTAAAGCATAGCAAGAGTGACTTTTACCCCAGGTCCCAAAAAGTTCTTCATATCCATGTGAGACCACCTCAGCATGGACTTAATTGTCCATAACACCAACAGCATTTTGGTCAAAGCCATTCATCAAGCCTCTAAGAAGTTCCAAAGTTTCCCACATTTTCCTGTCATCATCTGAGCTTTCCAAACTCTTACAGCCTCTGCCTATTACCCAGTTCCAAAGTTGCTTCCACATTCTTGGTTATCTTTATAGCAGTGTCCCAGCACCTGGTACCAATTTACTCTATTAGCTTGTTTTCACATTGCTATAAAGAAATACCCCAAGACTAGGTAATTTATAAAGGAAAGAGGCTTCATTGACTCACAATTCTACATGGCTGGGGAGGCCCCAGGAAACTTACAATTGTGGTGGAAGGGGAAGCAAACATGTCCTTCTTCACATGGCAGCAGGAGAGAGAAGTGCAGAGCAAAGTGGTGAAAGGCCCCTTATAAAACCATTGGATCTCATGAGAATTTGCCATCAGGAGAACAGCATGGGAGAACTACTCTTGTGATCTAATCACCTCCCATGAGTTTTCTCCCACATCAGGTGGGGATTACAATTTCAATTACAATTTGGATTATAATTCAAGGCGAGCTTTGGGTGGGGACACAGAGTCAGACCATATTGCTGGATAACCAGTGCAAAAACTGTACAATAGTAATTATATTAGCCTAAAATTTTTCATATATTCATATTCTCTTCTTTTTGGACTCATGTTTAGTCTACAATAAATTTTTCCTATGATAAATGTTTTCTGTAATATATTTTAACAGTTTTATTCCACATGAGATTTTGATTGTAAGCAACATTATTAAATCCTTACTGGATGTAGTCTGAGGCACAGATAATGAATAACTCAAAAATAAATTCTATGACTTAACTTTTTCATATACAAACTTTCCTTATTTTCCTTTATTTAAACATGTTTAATAGTTTTCTCTCCCTTTCCTTTTCAACTTCTCAGTCTCTATTTTTTGAAAACTGTTAGGAATCTCAAACTTACTATTGTAAATTACAACTGTCGTAGAAGCTGGTTGTCCTTGTCTCATTCCACTCCAATCAACACAATCACTTTTTCAAATAATGATTGCTAAGCACTAAACCAAAATTTGGCGAAGTATTTTTACAGACACGTAGATGAAGACAAAATAAATTTTACTCTAGAGTCTGGGTCAAAATAAAGACGATAAAGAGTAAAAGCACAGATAACAGTAAAAAATCATGTGGATGAGGTTGATGATGGTGATAATAGGGTTTACTAGGTGCTAGACACTCCTTCAAAATTTAACATAGTTTATCTCATTAAATCCTTATTGCAGATAGTTGTTGATGCACCCATGCCATATCACTTTCTTTGTTTTAGCTAAATTCATCTTCAATTGAGGTAGAACGCTATTTCCTCTCTCAAATGCTGCATCCCTCTAGTTTCCTGACTACCTTTATCCAGAGCCAAAGGAATTTCTCAGCCTGCAGCCAGGGCATCCTGGAAATGTCAGAAAATTAATGCATTCAAAGATAAGCCTTAACCAACGAAGGATGAGAGTTGTTTGGTGAATACCCCAGTTTCTCCACTCCTTGGTAAGACAACTCTGAAGCACATTCAGCAAAGTTACCCAGAAGACTTCAGTAGCCCACAGGGGCGGCTATTCATTGATGAATACTTAATTTCTCTTTTTCTATCTCACTTCCCCATCCCTCCTTTCAGTACTTTCAGGTATTGAAAGAACTACCTACTCCTAAGTCCATCTTGTCATTTGCTTTAGGAGGAAGAGATGGGTCGAGACAGTAAGCCTCAGGTTAATATTCTGGAATAGGAACATTTACTAGTCAGATAAAAATTAGGACCTCATAACTGCTCTTTGGGGTAGTGATAACTCATATCATGTTGAAGCATCATAATTACTGACTTTCACATGTGGTGACTTGAAGTGAAATGCAAGTGAAAGGTAAAGGACTGGCAGATAAAATATATGGGAACAATGGAAATTGTAAGGTGCTGAAATTGGAAGAATTTTGGTATATACCCTAAAGGCCAAAAAACAAAAAACAAACACTGACTTGGTTTAATCATTATCAAATCAGGGTGTTCTATGAAATACAGAAAGACTGCCATTAGAGTATTTTTAATTCAAATGGGTCCAAATCATTATCAACAGAGAAGTTGGATTAACACTTTTTTCAAAAGTCAAAATGCTCCTTAAAGAAAGTAATAAGGAAGGAAACTAACATGAAATTGCTTATCTCCAGCAGGCAGAGGGCAGACCATAATGAAAATCAGGTCCAATATTAGATATACAGCTACCCTAAGAAAAAGAGACTTACTATATAGTCCCATTAGGTTTCCTATGCTAATTAAGTCCCCCAATAAAAACTCAAAGACTTAGAAGGTATACAGCTGGGTAGGTGCCCCTGAGAACGTGAAATTTCTAAATTACTCTGAACCTTCCAGATTGGAAAACAGCCTCTTTGCCCTTGCCAAAGAAGAATAGATTCTCATTGCCTAAGACCTTGCATAGATATAACCTAAAACAGATCTCTGCCAAGAGAGTACTTTTTTTTCAAAAATTTTGATCATCTCCTCTTATTATGTCTATACCAGTAACTAGAATCATATCTTAGGATAGCCCATATGAGCAAATATTGGAGGAAATAGATTATTCAGCAAAAAAAGAACAGTAGGACTTGGCTAGTATTTACTGAGAATATGTAGAGAAAATGTGGAGGTGAATTTTGAATGTAGAAAGAAGACTGGATAAGGGGGAGTTGAGTTTATTGATATGGGATATTTGTCCATTATGGGGAATTAATATCCTGGACAAGACAGAACCAGTCAACATGATGTAAGGAGGGATCATTGACGCTTAGGTATGCTGAGAGCTTATGGAAAATAAGGTGGGTATGTCAGACCTACATAGGAGAAATATTGAGGAAGAAGTGAGAAAGCCCATGTCAGTGAATATATTAGCCAGAGTATATTAAATGAGAACAGAAAAGTCATCGAGTGACTACGGTTTCAAAGAGAGCCCAATGCACTCCTTTTAAGAAACAAATAAATAAGTATTGATAAGCTCAATTCTATTTATTCTTTTATTTTTTGGTTGGCATACTCTGTAGGCTATTTTTGATTAGGGATACTGCTGTGGAAGTAGACTCCATTGTGTCAATATGTGGTAGAATTTTAGAAAATATAAGACCAAGTTGTAGCACCAACAGACAAAGATTATTGGACATCAGGTCAAGTTAACATTCAGAAGGACTTGAACCTCCGAGATTTGTGGTAATGGACAGCAGATCCTGGTGTCTCTAAGACTGATATAAATGGGAAGCTCACAAACATATTTCTTGATTTTATAACCAAAAAAATAAAAATGTTAAGAGCTGGTTATCAGAAAGCTACGTCAGCTGCTGCAGTGAAAAAATCATGATCACATTGCATTTTCAGTCTGAGGCTAACAGTAGAAAGGAAGACAGAATGACCTTGATAAAGAAACCTATGATACTCTGCAAATGTATGCAATAAATATAATTCCCCATTTCTTCTACAAAGGAACATGTAACCAGTGCTGTGCTAGAGCCAGCTTGTACTAGCATCAAGAGTTAATTGTGCACATCTCTTCCTAACTTTATGTCTAATGACATGATGTTGGTAGATTTAATTAGAACTTTTTATACCATGGAAATTAGCAAATGGTATAAATCAAAGTTTCAATGTTTTTGTCTATTTTTTCTCAAAAATCAGATTGTTAAACATTTAACAGGCCATCACTGCCTATTACACTAGAGTACACTAACCATATTTTGGAGTGAATGAAGAGATCTAGATTTTTCTAGATATAGTGAATCTATGTTATGAATTGATAGTGATACCAAGGGATTCAAAATGTCCTCTTTTAAAATCATGGTATATGGTGAATAGGCAGTAAGTAGAGTCATGGTCCCAGTTCATATCACAATGACTCCATTGGCTGTACAGATTCACCCTGTGGTAATTTCCCCATCCTTGAGTTTATAATTAGGATAAACTTAGCAGCTGAGCTAGGAAATAAAAGTCATGCTGTAAAAGGCCAAGGAGAAGCCCCCAAATTATCTGCCACCCCAGGCCAATAAAGTAAGCCAGAAATAGTAAAAGATCCCAGCTGAAATTTCAGCAATCGGTGCTACTCTAGAAGACTTAAAGGATATAAAGTGGGCCTATGCCATCTTCATTTAGCTTACTGGAATGGCCCTTGCAAAACCCAGATGAGTAATGACAGATGTTGGTATACTACTATAAACTTCACCAAATAGTAGCACCAATCACAGGTTTCCTATGTGAGCCAGGTCCACAGAGGACAGCCCACAATTAAGTTTCTCAACACAACCAGTGAGCCACCATGAATGCATTCCTTGTCAATTTAGTAAAAGCAGTACACAGTTGGGGGTAACTGTCCCAGGTATCATTAGGATGTGGGATTGTTTCTCTGAAATGGAGGCAGAGCGGAACATGTTTGAAACATGGGTGATTTGCTAGGGTTTCTCTTAGTGCTTTTATGCCTGCTGGTCCATTCCAGCGGTAAATGGACAATAGCATGACTAGTGTAAAGTAACCAGGGCTATAACCCTTGATGGATGGATGAGTTTTTAGGATCACTGTATTGTTCAATATAAAGATAAAAGGGAAAATCATAACGAGTGACAGAAAAGGAAATTGATGAATATCAATTTTGGTCTTGGGAATGAAGCTTCTGAAACAGCAGTTTATTCCATTTATCCTCACATTTTAGGTCTTTTAAGAGATTGTAGATGACCTTTATCTTGGAGCATCAAGTCAACAAAGTGGATACAATATGTGGGATGAATAGATCAGTTTGGTGCAAGTTTTGGGATTTAAAAAAAAAATTCTGCTCTCTGATCCAGAATATTTCCATATTAAAGCCATCAGCCCACGTCTAGCTTTAATCACTGCTTTGGTGAACATTTTCTGGGATTCTGATAGCTTTCCATCTTGAGTGACTGCATATCACTGCTATCTGCCTGAGGTTTTGCTTTACCCATAAGAAAATGTCTAACCTTCAACCAAATGTTAGATGAAACTCAGTGGATAAATGCCCAAGTTTTCTCACCTCTGGATGTGATAATTGTCAGGCAAATTCTACATAGTTCTTTAAGGGATACCCAGAAAAACTGAATAGCAGTATTCTGGTTATTAATGCTAAATCTGAGACTTTTCCCTTTCCCTATCTGACATTTGCCACTAACTTATTTCTGCTTTTGATATCACTTCACATAAAAACTATCTGTATCCAAATTTCATCCCCGTGTATGTCTTGGGGGGAAAGTAAATCAATCTCTACATAAACTTTAGAATGATATGTAGAAACCAATAAATACATTTAAACATTGGACATAAATTCTCACGGTAGCCTATAGGACACAGACATCACTCCCCAACAAAGAATACGAGGTTAGGGGAGAATCTGAGTGGAGCAGCTCTGTTCATAAGCTTGCCTAAATAGAAATATGGATTTCCCTTTTGGACACTGATTTTCCTGCAGTTCCCTCAACTAGTAGAGGTATATTTTTCCACAACATGCATGCTGTTCTTTATAGAGTTGGGATAGGTGTCCTTCCTTCTCCTTAATATCTTTTTCAGATCAACCCTCTGTCATCCACATTCTCAAACAACCTACCTCAGCTCTTAATCTTCTTTTTAATCTACACCTGTATTGATTTTGGATGATTTCAAAACACAGTGAGTGACTCTTCTGGCAACTTGACACATCAGGTCCCGAACTCCTCTCCTCTGATATTGGCCATATTCTAACTACATTACTACCACTAATTGTAAACCTTAATTAATCTCAAAATCACCAATTTTATGGCTACCATCTGCTAATTTTCAGTTCACTCTCTCTAGTACGCAGATTCTACTAATTTTTCAACCATATTGCAACTTAAAATTTAATGATGAAATGATTTAATTATGTTTCCATCCCTCTGTACATTCTCAAGCTCTTCTCTAGGAGACTAAATTCCATGGATTATCACCATTCTCACATTTACACTCTTTTATCCTTTTATTGTATGGCTAAGCACTGTGTCTGATAAACTATAATTCCCTGCATGCATTTTTTTTATTATTCTGAAGCAGCTAAACAGGGCTGGAACCAAACATTGATACCAACATGATGCATTGTAAGCCCATGTTTACATGTTTCAGATAAGCTCCTGATGATGTCATGTAAACCTCCTATATTTTTCTATCCCATGCACTCTTCTACACACTTAGATGCCTAATGAGATGTTTTTTACTCTTTTCAAAACTCCCAAACCTGCTTTTTTATCTTCACATGCAGCTTTTGATGTTGTATCCAATAAAATTATGAGAAATTAGATAAGAATTTCCACAGTGCCTGCCACTATGTCTACCTACATACCTGCTTCTGTTCTATATTCCCTCCCTTTACTTCTGTTTTGATAAAATAAAAATCAGAAGTCTTTTGTATGGAAAATATGTTGAATAGAGGCCTCATCTCTTCTTACATATTTGAGGTAATTGATGTAGAAACAACATTCTTCCCTTTTCTTTCCTTCAACATCAATCATCCTCTCCTTACTAGATTATCTCGTTTAGCATAGAATTTTTTTTCTTCAGTTTATACATGTAAACATGTTTATACCTGAGAGTGGGTATATTTGTGTATGCAGACATGAATACAGATGGAAGGATAAATACTGTATAGATGTTGCTTTGCTAAATTAACATTCCCTTAATCACATTTCCCAGATTATTGCATCATTAATATTCTCCTCATTAGAGAAAGCAATCCTATAAAGATCTGTCTGTATTCACTCTAACTTTTCTCTTTCGATGTTCTCTTAAACATACCCAACGCATATTTTTCTCCATCAAGTTACAAAAATGTTTCTGATTGAGGTCATTAATGACCTTCACATTGCTAAATCCAATTGCCACTTCTTACTCTTCAATTTCATTAAACTATAAGCACTGTTTGACACAGTGTGGCACTTCAACTTTCTTTCTTCATTTGGCCTCCAGGATACTCTGTTTTATGGGTATTCATTTTACCTCATTCCCTACTTCACATTTTCTTCAATCTCTTAACACTAGTTCTCCAGTTTGTTGTCTTCGATCTTCCCTATCTCCATTAATTCTCTTGGTGAGCTTATTCCATCCAAGAATGTTGTATTCTACCTATGCACTGAGAGTTACCATGTTAATATCTCAAGTTAAACCATTCCTCTGAAAGTTATGTATGTTTATGCAAATGTCCACCCCTCTCCATTTAGAAGTCTAGCAGACATCCCAAATGGAACATGCACAAAACTAAAGCTTTCTCATTTTTCTTAGGCCCCATATCCAATCTATTTGCTAGAATCTTTTAACAATTACCTTAAAAATATGTCTAGAATCTGACTTTCACCATTTATTATTCCACCACTCTGAGCTAGTCTACAGTTTTCTAATGTGTTTCCAGTACTTAGATCAAAGCCTGGAACATAGTCATTAAAAAAATATTTCCTGAAAATAAAATAACTATTTATGGCTTCCTATAATATTGAGTAGCTTGGATTTTCCAACATCTCTGCTGATAATAATTGCAAACTCCAGGCAAAATTCATTTTTAAAAAACTACTTACAGACATGGAAAATAAATAAAAATAGGCAATCCTGGAAGATATTTTACCCTTGAAGTCAAGGGTCAAATGCACTAAGTGCTAACCAAAATGACATGATTTTACTACTGAGGACACTGACTGGTCTACATAACATGTAGCAACCAGAGACCAAACAGAAAGCTGCAGTCTTATCAGACAATGAGTCATAAGTTGGAGTTTCATAATGCTACAGTGACTAGACATCTAGGAGGAAATCCAAGAAATGAGCCCTGAAACAAGTAAGAGAGGAAAAAGTTTTTCACATTTTTATCTTACACCTGAACTATGCATGTGGGGTCAGACTCCAGGAAGCCCAGAGTGGATGCAACAGATACAATGCCATAATGGTAGAGCAAAGATTTCAGCGGCTGCCCATAGCAGGGAGACAGAAATTATAGTGCAGTCCCTCACAGGTAGAGTGCCTTCCTTGGTAAATGCATCGGGTTTTTCATTGATGCCCTAGAAAGATCACATATGAGAAGCACAATCTACATCCAAGACTCAATGGTTTACCCTAGGACTGAGACCAAATGGAACTAGATCTGCTCTAAAATAAACAAATAAATAAAAGCCTCCACAAATGTAAGGTGATATGCTAGCAATTTAAATGCCCCAGAGAATAAAATCAACATTCTTCCAAAGAAAATAGCAGAATTCAGAATTTCTTTGTGTCATTCACAATATCACAATGTTTAAAGAAATTTACTGGACATGTGAAGAAATAGGAAAATATGGGCCATAATAATGAAAAAAATGAATAAAATCAAAATCAAATGTTATCAAGAATTGACAGAAAAAATTGAAAAATAATTATAAATGTGTTTAAGAATACACACAAAAATGAGTATAATACATTTTTTAAAAGAGCATATTAGGAGATAAATGTTAAGTCCAATACACATTCTATAGGAAAGGTTAATATAAGTGAATCAGGGGAGAGAAAAAAATTAGCGAAGCCTCAATAAACTTTGTGTCATTATAAAACCACAACATATTTGCATTTGGTGACCCATAGAGAGAAGATGGAGATAATGTAATTTAAAAATTACATATTAGCATAGATATTAGCCAGATATTTTCTGAAGTTCATCAAAAACAGTAATTTACATATCCAAGAATCTCATTAAATTCCAAAAGCAATAAACAGTGAGAAAACTACACCTTACCACATCTAACCATATCATGTTGAATCTTCTTAAAACTAAAGAGAAATTTAAAAATAGTAAAAGAGACAAAAGAAGAAGAAACTTTACATAAAACAAAACAATAATTAAGAAAATATCAGACATAATAAAGTCATGGACAAAGATGTTTTGAATTACTGAAAAAGAAAAAGAAAAACAGTATAAAACCAGTAAACAAAAAGCCCTATTACTTTCAACCAAATATTTTCTATCCAATAAAAATGTTGAGTTAAAGAAAATACAATTTCAGGTAAACAAAATCCGAGAAAATGTATCATCAAGCAATCCACACTACAAGAAAAATTATAGAGATATTTCTTATGTTGAAAAAATAATACCACAATCTTGAAATATGAGTCGTCAAGAAAGAATGAGGAACAGTGGTCATGCAAAACATGTGGGTAACTATAGAGAATCTTATCTTTCACTTCTTAAAATCTCAAAAAGTCACTTGAATGTTTTAAAAAAAGAAAAAAATATCATATAGCAGGACATGTGTAGAAGTAAAATATATGGCAATAATAGTACAACGGCTGAGAGAAAATTTAGGTCCAATTATTCTGTAATAGGGTCCTTATATATAAAATATTCTGATATTAATTAAAATAAAACTGAAAATGAAAGGGTGAATATCTTAATCCCTAAAGCACCTATTTGGGAAAATATAAAACAAAGATGCATAGCAAAATAGCTAATACTCAATCCAAGTTAAAAAAAATAAAGGGGGGGAAGATAATAAAGAATAGGAGCACAGTAATTGGAAGAAAACAAAGAGAAAGATAAACAGTAAAAAACAAAGAAATATTATAAGCAATATCAATAATTACATTAAATCCAAATGGAGTAAACATTCCTATTAACTCTGCAAACAGGCAGGAGATTCAGAGATTATCAGACTAGATAATAAAGTCAAGAAGCAACTATAAATCTATTAGTCTGTTTTTGTACTAATATTATGCTGTTTTTGTTACTGTAGCCTTATAGCTTAGTTTGGAGTGGAAAAGGTGATGCCTCTGGCTTTGTTCTTTTTGCTTAAGATGATTTTGGCTATTCAGGTTTTTTTAAAAAAAAATCCATATGGATTTAAAAATAGGATTTTTTCAAATTCTGTAAAAAATGTCAGCAGTTTGATAGGAATAGCCTTGAATCTGCAGATTGCTTTGAGCAGTGTGGTCATTTAACAATATTGGTTCTTCCAATCCATGAGCATGGAATGCTTTTCTATTTCTTTGTGTCACCTAATATTTCTTTCAGGAGCATTTTGTAGTTCTCCTTGCAGAGAGATCTTTTGTTTCCTTTGTTAGATGTCTTCCTAGGTATTTTATTTTGTGTGTGTGGCCATTGTAAATGGAAGTGCCTTCTTGATTTGGCTCTCAGCTTGAATGGTATTGGTATATAGAAAGGCTACTGATTTTTGTACAAAACAGACATGTATACCAGTGGAACAAAATACAGATCCTAGAAATAAAGCCTCACATCTACAGCCGTCTGATCTTTGACAAAAAAGTTGACAAAAATAAGCAACGGGGAAAAGACTCCCTATTCAATAAATAGTACTAGGATAGTAGGCTAGCCATATGGAGAAAATGGATCTGGACCCTTACCTTTCACCATACACAAAAAATAACTCTAGATGAGTTAGATATTTAAATGTAAGACCTTAAACTATAAGAATTCTAGAAGAAAACCTAGGAAATACTACTCAGGATATTAGTATTGGAAAATAACTTATGACTAAGTATTCAAAAGCAATTGCAACAAGATCAAATCTGCCAAGTGAGGCCTACTTAAAACAAAGAGGTTCTGCACAGCAAAAGAAATTACCAACAAAATAAACAGCCCACCTATGGAATGGGAGAAAATATTCACAAACTATGCATCAAACAAAGTTCTAACATGCAGAATCTATAAGGAATTTGATCAATTCAACAAGCTAAAAACAACTAACCTCATTAAAGAGTGGACAAAAAAATTTGATCAATTTAACAAGTTAAAAACAACCCCATTAAAAAGTGGACAAAAGACATGAGCAGACATTTCTCAAAAGAAGGCATACAAGCAGCCAACAAACATGAAAAAATGTTCAACATCACTAATCATCAAAGAAATGCAAATCTAAACCACAATGAGATGCCATCTAACACCAGTCAGAATAACTATTACTAAAAAGTCAAAAAATGACAGATGCTGATGAGGCTGCAGAGAAAAGGGATGCTTATACATTGTTGGTGTCATTGTAAATTAGTTCAGCCACTGGGGAAAGCAGTTTGGAGATTTCTGGGAGAATTTAAAACAGCAACCATTCAACCCAGCAATCCTATTGCTGGGTAGCCAAATGAAAATAGAACCATCTACAAAAAAGCCACATGCACTCTTATGCTCATCACAGCACTATGCATGATAGAAAAGGCATAGAATCAACCTAGAAGTCCATCAACAGTAGATTGGATAAGTAAAATGTGGTACATATACACCATAGAATACTAAACAGCCATAAAAAGAACAAAAACCTGTCCCTTGCAGCAAGATGGCTGCAACTGGAGGCCATTAGCCTAAGCGAATTAACACAGAAACAGAGAGCTAAATACCACATATTCTCACTTATAAGTGGAAGCTAAAGATTATGCACACGTGGACATCAAGGGGGGAACAACAGACACTGGGACTACTACACAGAGATAGTGGGGCAAGAGTTGAAAAACTACCTATTGGGTATTATACGCCATACCTGGTTGAAAATATCATTTATACCCCAAATCTCAGCATCACGTAAGATATCTGTGTAACACACCTGCACATGTACCCTATGAATCTAAAAGTTGAAATTATTTTTTTAAGAAACAACCAGGTATAAGCTTTTTATAAATTTTAAATAAAAAGGAACAGACTAGGTGAAAATGAAGGGTGAAAAACAATATGCTATGAATCCACTAAATCTGTGAATGCAGTTATAGCTATAAAATATGCAAAGCAGACCTCAAGACAGAGCATTACCATAAATAAACTGGGTCACTTTACAATGATGAAAGGATCAATTCATCAGGAAGACAAAATAATCCTGAATGTATAGGCACCTGGTAACAGAATTTCAAAATCCATGAAAACAGAATTTAAAAAATTAAATCTTAATTTTAGTTTAAGATTTTAATAATCCCTTCTCATTAGTTAATAAATAAGAAAAATTATCTCTCAGTAAAGACATAGTAGACTCTATCAGCCTACTTTAATAGGTGTTTCCAGAATATCAGTTCAACATTGGCATAATCCTAATCTGTTTCAAGTGCATATGAAACATTTGCTAAGATATGCCATATGGTGGAATATAAAATATGTATCAATATATTGAAATAACTGAAATCACAGAAAGACTATATCTTGACAATGAGAAATTAAATTAGAAATCAATAACAACAATATCTCAAAAAATTTCAAATATTTGAAAATTGTTAAAGATGCTTCTAAATTACATGTAGGTCAAAGAAGAAATTACAATGAAAAATTTAAAAATTTGACAATAAATGATACTGAAATACAATATATCCAAATTTGTAGAATGTAACTAAAGCAATTCTCAAAGTGAAATGAATAGCTGTAATTTCTAATATTGGGATAAGGAAGCCTTAATATTTATTATATAAGTTTCCAACACAAGTAGTTACAATAAGAAAATTAATTCTAAGTAGAAAAAGAAAATTAAAAAATATAAATTTAATAGAACACATTTTTATTGATAATGAAAAATCAAAAATGTCAAAATTAGCTCTTTGTAAAAATTATGAAAATTAACTGATAGTTTTATTTTTAAAATAAAGGGAGAAAAGATAAATTACCAATTTCAGAAATGAAAGAGGGGGCTTAACTCTACTTCTTCTATAAATTAAAAAGAATAATGAATATTATGAGCAAATGTGTGCTAATAACAGATAACATGTAAAAGAGGCATATTATTTGAAAAACACAACTTTATAAAATTGAATTAAAAAAATAAAAACTTAAAAAGCCAAATAAAAACCATCCTACACAGAAAACTCCAGGCTTAAATCACTTAGCTGGTAAATTTCATCAAACATTTAAGTGTACATAACACCAATATTATTCAAGCTCTTTCAGAAAAGACAAAAGGAAAGGGTATTTTCTATTTTATTTTATGATCCCAGCATAATCCTGTCACTAAAATGGAACAAGGACATTACAAAAAAATTGCAGTCTAATATTTATCATGAACAGACATGCAAACATCTTCAATAAAATATTAGCAAATAGAATTCAGCCATATTCATAATAACCAAGTATGTTTTATTCCAGTAATGTAAGATTGGATTAATGTTCAAAATTCAGCAATGCAATTTGCTGCATTCACAGAATAATAGAGATAAAGCAAACAAACAAACAAACAAACATAGTAAAGGTAGAAAAATCATTTCAAAAGCTTGACACTTGTAAAAGCTATCTTGCAACACTTGCAAAACTGAATAAAAGGAATTCTCTTAAATTTATAAAGAAAATCTTTGAAAAATTAAAACGTGCATCATAATCAATGGAAATGTATTGAATATTTTTATCTTAAGATTTGGATAAAAGTAAAATCAATATGCTTTCATCACTTCTATTGAATATTGTACTACTGGTATGATAAGGCAAGAAAAAGAAATGAAAATAAGGATTGGAAAGGAGAAAATAAAATAAACTATATTTACTGAAAGTGTAATTATATAGAAAACTATAAGGAATGTACAATGCTCAAACATACCCCAACATACAAACAAGCACGAATAAGTAATCTTAGCATAGTCATTAGAAACAAGGCCAATATAAAAAATTAACTGTATGTTAAAATTTCAAGAAGCAGAAAACGAAGTTAATACAAAATAATGTCACTAATTATGATCAAAAGTCATAATATTTAGGTAAAAAATTTAATGAAAAAATGTGGAAAATCCCTACACTGAATACTACAAATACTTTAGAGAGAAATCTAGACCTGTGTGAATGAGAGAAGAGCTGACTGTATATTAAGATAGTAGTTTCCCCCAAATTGACATATTTTTTTACCCATTTATTTATTTTATTGCATTTTAGGTTTTGGGGTACACGTGAAGAACATGCAAAATTGTTGCATAGGTACACACGTGGCAGTGTGATTTGCTGCCTTCCTCCCCATCACCTACATCTGGCATTTCTCCCCTTGCTATCTCTCCCCAGCTCCCCACCCCCCACTGTCCCTCCCCTATTTCCCCCCAACTGACCCCAGTGTGTAGTGCTCCCCTCCCTGTGTCCATGTGTTCTCATTGTTCAACACCCACCTATGAGTGAGAACATGCAGTGTTTGATCTTCTGCTCTTCTGTCAGTTTGCTGAGAATGATGGTTTCCAGGTTCATCCATGTCCCTACAAAGGACCCAAACTCATCGTTTTTGATGGCTGCATAATATTCCATAGTGTATATGTGCCACATTTTCCCTATCCAGTCTATCGTCAATGGGCATTTGGGTTGGTTCCAGGTCTTTGCTATTGTAAACAGTGCTGCAATGAACATTCGTGTGCACGTGTCCTTATAGTAGAACAATTTGTAATCCTTTGGATATATACCCAATAATGGGATTGCTGGGTCAAATGGAATTTCTATTTCTAGGTCCTTGAGGAATCACCACACTGTCTTCCACAATGGTTGAACTAATTTACACTCCACCAACAGTGCAAAAGTGTTCCTATTTCTCCACATCCTCTCCAGCATCTGTTGTCTCCAGGTTTTTTAATGATCACCATTCTAACTGGCGTGAGATGGTATCTCAATGTTGTTTTGATTTGCATTTCTCTGATGACCAGTGATGAGGAGCATTTTTTCATATGTTTGTTGGCCTCATGTATCTCTTCTTTTGTAAAGTGTTTGTTCATATACTTTGCCCACTTTTGAATGGGCTTGTTAGTTTTTTTCTTGTAAATCTGTTTTAGTTCTTTGTAAATTCTGGATATCAGCCCTTTGTCAAATTGGTAAACTGCAAAAATTTTTTCCCATTCTGTTGGTGGCCAATTCACTCTAATGACTGTTTCTTTTGCTGCACAGAAGCTGTGGAGTTTGATTAGGTCCCATTTGTCTATTTTGGCTTTTGTTGTCAATGCTTTTGGTGTTTTGGTCATGAAGTCCTTGCCTACACCTATGTCCTGAATGGTTTTGCCTAGATTTTCTTCTAGGGTTTTTATGGTGTTAGGTCTTATGTTTAAGTCTTTAATCCATCTGGAGTTAATTTTAGTGTTAGGTGTCAGGAAGGGGTCCAGTTTCTGCTTTCTGCACATGGCTAGCCAGCTTTCCCAACACCATTTATTGAACAGGGAATCCTTTCCCCATTGCTTGTTTTTGTCTGGTTTGTCAAAGATCAGATGGTTGTAGATATGCTGTGTTGCCTCCGAGACCTCTGTTCTGTTCCATTGGTCTATATCTCTGTTTTGGTACCAGTGCCATGCTGTTTTGATTACTGTAGCCCTGTAGTATAGTTTGAAGTCCAGTAGTGTGATGCCTCCTGCTTTGTTTTGCTTAGAATTGACTTGGCTATGCAGTCTCTCTTTTGGTTCCATATGAAGTTTAAGGTGGTTTTTTCTGCGAAGAATGACCAGTTCTGCAAAGGTCATTGTTATCTTGATGGGGATAGCACTGAATCTGTAAATTACTTTGGGCAGTATGGCCATTTTCACGATATTGATTCTTCAGGCCAATATCCATGATGAACATAGATGCAAAAATCTTCAATAAAATACTGACAAGCCGATTGCAACAGCACATCAAAAAGCTTATCCACCATGATCAAGTAGGCTTCATCCCGGGGATGCAAGGCTGGTTCAATATACGCAAGTCTGTAAACGTAATTCACCACATAAACAGAACCAAAGACAAAAACCACATGATTATCTCAATTGATGCAGAGAAGGCCTTTGACAAAATTCAACAGCCTTTTATGCTAAAAACCCTCAATAAGCTAGGTATCGATGGAACGTATCTAAAAATAATAAAAGCTATTTATGACAAACCCACAGCCAATATCATACTGAATGGGCAAAAACTGGAAGCATTCCCCTTGAAACGTGGCACCGGACAATGATGCCCTCTCTCACCACTGCTATTCAATATAGTATTAGAAGTTCTAGCCAGAGCAATCAGGCAAGAAAAAGAAATAAAGGGTATTCAAATAGGAAAGGAGGAAGTCAAATTGTCTCTATTTGCAGACGACATGATTGTATATCTAGAAGACCCCATCGTCTCAGCCCCAAATCTCCTGAAACTGATAAGCAAGTTCAGCAAAGTCTCAGGATACAAAATCAATGTGCAAAAATCACATGCATTCCTATACACCAATAACAGACTTAAAGAGAGCCAAATCAAGAACAAAATTCCATTCACAATTGCCACAAAGAGAATAAAATACCTTGGAATACAACTAACAAGGAACGCAAAGGACCTCTTCAAGGAGAACTACAAGCCACTGTTCAACGAAGTAAGAGAGGACACAAACAGATAGAGAAACATTCCATGTTCATGGTTAGGCAAATTGACATATTTTTTAATATAATTCCAATCAAAATCCCAGCAGCATTTTTGTAGGAATTAACAAGCATTCTAAGATCTATAAGTGATTACAAATAACTTAGAATAACCTAAATAATATTTCAAAAAGAAATATAGCTGAAGACTCATGTTTCTTAATGTAAAGACTATGAACTACAGTAGTCAAGACAATGTAAGGACAGGCAAGTAGAATAATGGACCAGAGTGATTCCTATAAGAAACCCACATATATATTGTCAACTGATTTTCAAGAAATGGTGCCAAGGTAATTTAGTAGGGAAGAATAATTTTTTTCAACAAATAATGTATTATAAAACTGGATCTGGTTTAAACATACACACACACACACACACACACACGCACGCACACACACGCACACACACAATTTAATTATATCTCACACCATATACAAAAATTATTTTAATATTTATCATAAACCTAATTGAAAAAAGTTAAAACTGAAATTTTCATCAAGGAAAGAAAAAAAATCTTGAAAACTTGTGGTAAATAAATATTTCTTTTAGAGAGGATACAAGAAAAACCCACCACAAAAGGGGGAAAAGATACATGGATTTCATAAAAAATAAATACTTCTGTTCTTCAAAAGATACCGTTAAGGAAATAAAAAAGATAAATCAGACCTGAAGAAAATACTGACTATATATGTGTGTGTATATATAGGCAAAGGATTATATTCAGAAAACATGATGATCAGTCATAAAATGTAATAAAAAGAAATAATCTAATTTTTAATGGTATTGTTGCCCAATTATACCTCAAAAGAAGATACATGGATAGGCCAGCCGCTGTGGGTCACACCTAAAAATATAAAAATTGGCTGGGTGTGGTGGCTCATACCTATAGTCCCAGCTACTCAGGAGGCTAGACGCAGGAGAAATGCTTGAACCCAGGAGGCAGAGGTTGCCGTAATCTGGGATCGTGCCACTGCGCTCCAGCCTGGGTGTCAGAGCAAGATACATAGATAGCCAATAAGCACAATTAAATTTCCTCCAGTAACCATCACAAAATTAAATTAAATCTACAATTATACTTTATATTCACTAGAATGCTTGATATTAAAAAGTCTCTCAATACCAAATATTGATGAGGATGTGGAATAACTGGAGTTTTCACACATTGCTTGTATAACTACAAAACCCAATGACTGCTTTCAAAAACTGCTTAGAAGTTTCTTATAAAGGTAAATTACACCTACCCTAAAGCCCAGCAACTCCACACCAATGTGATTATGTAAAAACACATCCACAAAAACATCTTGAATAAGAACGTTCATATTAGCATGTTAGCATTATTCATAATAGTGGAAAGCTAGAAACAATCCAAATTCTACCAACAGAGGATTGGATAAAATAATTATGAACTATTCATACAATGGAATATTATTTGGAAATATAAATAACTTTTCCTACATATACTAATACTAATGATTCTCAAAAACATATCGAGTAAAAGAAGACAGATAGGAAAAATAGCATGTAGCTCCACTGAAATGAATTTCTAGAACTGGCAAAACCAGGCTATGCTAAAAGAATTCAGCTAAGTGATTGCCTGGAGGGAAGGGTAGATGTATATAGGAAAGGTGCCTGAGACAAGTTCCTCAAGATATGCAAATACGTCGATATGAGTGTTGATTATTTTGGGTATAGATTCTCAAAACTCAACAAACTGTACGCCCAAAATATGTGCATTTTAGGCACATTTATATCAATTATTATTATTATTATTATTTTTTGAGATAGGGTCTTGCTCTGTCATGCAGGCAGGAATGTCGTGGCATGATTACAGCTTGCTGTGGCCTCGACCCCGAGGCTCAAGGGATCCTCCTACTTGGCCTTCTGAGTAGATGGGACTATCGGCACATACCACTGTGCACAGCTCACTTTTGTGTATTTTTGCAGAGACAGAGCCTGGCTACATTGCCCAGGTTGATCTTGAACTCCTGGGCTCAAATGGTCCTCCCACCTTGGCCTCCCAAAATGCTGGGATTACAGGTATGAGGCACGGTGCTGGGCCTCAATTAAATTTTTAGTTGAGGTAGCTAACATGTGTTTATCGAGTGCTTCTATCATGCTAAGTAATTATTTTAAGCACTTACATGAGTCATGTTACTTATTTCTCAGAGCAATCTTATGAATGCTCTTTCTCATCTTACAGAAGAGGATGCTGGGGCACTGGTAAGTTTGTCAGGGTCAGACAGCAAAAACATTGCAGAGCTGAGAGTCTATTCTGGCCAGTCTTACAAAAGAGCAAGGACTCAATGTCTATGCTGTAATCAGACCCTTCCAATGTCTACGACCTTTCACAATGACTGATGCTCAGCTCAGAAGGGTCAAAGTTCATCATCATCACCTGCCAGGACTGAGAAGTTGCCATCACATACATAATGGTTGTTTGGAACGGAGATGAATGCTGAAGGATGTCTGCAGTGAATGGTGAGGAAAGATATTACAAGTTAAATGCTGACTGGAGGCTCCAAACAGCATCCTTGACCCCCAGGCAGCAAGGCAGGCTGTCAAGAACCATCAAGGGGAGAGAGCTGCTCAGCATGAGGCTGATAAGACAGCACCTAGAATACTGTAAACAGTTCTGGGCATCTCAACAGGAGAGAGCTGTCAAGAAATTGGAAGAGATTCAAAAGAACATCGGGGAGTATGATTAAATGACTGGAGGGATTTATTTATGAGAAAAGATTAGAAGAATTAAGTACTGTGTACATAGATGGGATATAGCTAAGGAGGGACATGCTAACAACATAAATATTTGAAGGACACCCACACAGGAGAAGGAGAAAGATTGTTAATGCTGCACCGTGGAGGTTTAAATAGAAATTACAGGCTGTAACATAGAAATAAAAATGTTGTCCAAGTATCAGGATACATGTCCTGACAATGAGGTCAATTAAACTCTGAAGGGGCTCTCCAGAGGACATGTAGCAATGCCATTGTCAGAGCCGATGACAATCAGTCCTGACACAGAGTAACAACATTCTAAATACTTTTGGCTCTAGAAAGAGAAAAATGTGATTCTACGGAAAAATTATCCCTACTTCTTTAGGTATGTCCGGGATAATAACAGTGAAGCTATTTGCAGTGCTTCAAGTACCTTAGTTTTAATACTAACAGTGATTCTTCATGAGAGGTATTCGACTTTACAAATCAGGAATGCTGAAGTTCAGAGAAGTTTGATAGATCTTGCAGATGTTAAGGTACAAGGCCAGGAGTCCATTCCAGTGTCTAGAACTTCAAAGCTTATATCATTCCCACAAAAATATAGATATAAGCAAGTCCTGTGTTGGACATTCTGAATATATCTCCGGTAATCCTTTGTAACAAAAAAGTTAATTGTCAATTGATGCCTGACATGCCCAAGAGAATATTCTTCTGACACAAGACAGTCTTAGGCACCAGTTGGATTTCAGAACAACAAATATGTTTTAAAAGGTGTTATCAAGCTTCATAAACTTTTCCCTGGGAAATGTCTGTTTTATCATACATTCTTGCATTCTGAAATTGCGAAGTCTCACAGAGCTTTATGTCTATTTTGGCTCCTTAACTTATATACTCATAATGTATTTACTTGTTGAGTTCTGTATATGCATTGGGCATTGTAGTGAGGATACAGCTATGAACAAATCAAAGTCCAGGACCTCAAGGAGCTTACATTCTAGTTGTGGAGAAAGATAATAAATCAATGCAAATATAAGGAAATGACAGGCCAAGATAGGTGCAACTAAAAAACACAAAAGAGAATGAAGAGATGGATTAGGAGCAGGGTGGCAGTTAGCAAGTTTAGACCTGGCGATCCATGAAGGCTGCATTACAGAGAATAAGTATGTAAAGAGAGACATGACTGAAGCAAGGAAGTGAGCTTCATAAAAGTCTGGGATAAGGAATGTCAGGCAGAGGAATGAGCAATGGCAATTTCCGGGGTTGGATGAGCAGGTCTGTTTGAAAAACAACAGTCAACATTTCACTGTGACTGAGTGGGGGCAGGGAGTAGAAAGGGTTTAGATAGGAGATGAAGACAGGGACTGCACTCTAAAAGATAAGTTCTTATCCTGACTGAAATCAGAAATTATTGGGAGGCTTTGACCAGAGAAGTAATATGATCTCCCTTATGTTTAAAAAAAAAATCGCTCTAGGTATTGTGTTGAACAAGGACTGTAGGTAAGTAAGAATGAAACCAGAGACACCAGTTAATGGAGTATGGCTCTAATTCAGATGAGAGATAATGGTAGCTTGGACAAGGGTGGCAGCCGGAGAGAGAGGGAGAAATGGTCAGATTTTCATAGCATGTCCAAAAGAACTGTTCAATGATTTGGGATGTGAGAGAAAAACATATACCATTATGTAACACATCATGTTCCATTGCAGGTACCTTTTCTCTGTCTTCACTTCCAGATCACAATTCCCTGTAAAACAAATATGACTCATTATGCCTACAGCACTAAGCAATGCCTGAAACATATCACCGTGTTGATAAATGCAACTGTGTTGAATCAAAAGCTCATCTTCTTCTATGACTATGTAACACAAAATGCAAAAACTGAGAGATCTTGTTTATGTCACTTCACAAATGTGTATCAGTTTCTTCATTTGTATTTTGAAGAAGTCTGCTTAGATCACTGGTTTTGCCAACTATTTTCAATTTAAGGTTATAAACTTTTCAAAAGGCTTGATTACAGCATAGTCAGTAAGAGTCATTGTTCAAGATTAAGACTGCCTATAATCAAATCTCAGCTCTGCAATTTCTTTGCTATCTGACAATGACTAATGTAATAGTCACTCTGCTCATTCATCTGCATAACAAGAAATTCCCCAGAGTTTTATACAGGTTTTATGAGTGGAAGTAAATGTCCATGAAGAAGATTCTGGACTTAGGCCCACTCCAGTTTCATTCAGGACAGCTATGCTTTTGTAAGTTTATATATTGATTTTTTATACAAGATTTCATTATAGGAGATGGTTTTGTGTGTCAAAGATGAATGAGAAAGGCTTGGATGAGATAGAACCCACCTTCTTTTCTAATGGAACATCCTCTGGGTCAATCAAAAGCTTATGGGACGCTATAATGAAGCAGGTGCAGTTCTAGGTGCTTCAGACAAAATATTAAACCCAATAAGCAGAGCTTTTACCCTCAAAGGGCAGTGGGGACTGTATTCTTACATAGGAAGTTTCTGGAGCCCTGGAGGATGATATGCTTCTTCAGAGAGCCATTGACTGTCTAATGCTGTACACAATATTTTAGATTCTTTTGTAAATGAAAGAGCACATTTTATTAAAATGTAATTAATCACATCTTTATTTTATTTATTTATTTATTTATTTATTTATTTATTTATTTTTGAGACGGAGTCTCACTCTGTCGCCCAGGCTCGAGTACAATGGCATGATCTCGGCTCACTGCAACCTTCACCTCCTGGATTTCAAGGGATTCTCCTGCCTCAGCCTCCTGAGTACCTGGGATTATAGGCGTGTGCCACCATGCCAGGCTAATTTTTATATTTTTAGTAGAGACAGGGTTTCACCATGTTGATCAGGCTGGTCTCAAACTTCCCACCTTGTGATCTGCCCGCCTTGGCCTCCCACAGTGCAGGGATTATAGGCGTGAGCCATCGTGCCTGGCCAATTTATCAAATTCTTTAAAAAATTTAGGCCTTCAAAAATTAACAACCACTATGCATAATGATTAAATTATCCTCTAGCTTTCTTATCCTATGCTTCTATTTTTTTGTCTGCAATTTTGTTAAGATAGAGGATCTATTGGCAAAATAAAATATGTACTGTTGTTTCCTTTATACCTATAAACCTTTTGCCACAAAAGTATTTTTTAAAATGCAGACACACTGCATTCCAGATGAGTCCAAACGTAAAAAAGCATACCACACTTTCCCCATCTATATAAGCAATGGATAAAAAATAAAATAGAATGTGATTTATATCAGAAAATGTTCGTTCAATTAAGCATGTGAGTCTTTGCATGTATGTTTCCAACATTGATTTCCTTTTAACAAATAAATTTGCTTAAAGATCATCTACTAGACAGACAAGGAATCTGGCTTGGACGAGGGTGTGTTCAAAACAAGAAACAGTTAAAAGTGTTTAAGGCCACCGCCCGCTGGAAATCAATCAGAAGTGAACATAAAGCATTTCTACCATTACAGTGGAAGCTGGCGGGAAATGGTATTCCATGTATGCAATTTTGATTTGTAGGCAGGGCTTTCATTTTTAAATTATTATTATCAAAGAGCTGAGGTACATTCCCAGCTCTACTACAAATTAGTTGAGTTTAAAAACAACTCGGCTATTCTAAGTTTCTGTTTCCTTATCTGTAAAACCAGAGCTAAAACTCCAAGACCACTGAAAATATATCTATGGTTTTCAAAACCACACTTCTAAAACCTACCACATAATAGAAACACAATACAGTCATTTTTGAATGAATGAATGAATGAATTAACGGTTTGGAAGCCATGTGGTAGTGTGGAAAGAATTCAAGTAATTAAAGAAAATAAAAGAGATGACTTTCTCATCCTGGTTTCTACAACCACCATATGTACAACCCTGTGAAATATAATTTCTGATTCTCAGTTTCCTCCTATGTAAAATTAGCCTCAATGAGTATATGAAAGGCATTTTGCCAACCAGAAAATACTTACACAATCTACCCATTTAACAGTGATTTCTGACGCAGATTTTGAGCTTCACTATTCTCTGACTGTACCCTTCACCAATCGTCAGAGTCCAAGGACAAGCCTAGTAATTTCCTGCATTCACAGTTGGCCACCTGCAAGAGAGTAAATTTTAGCTAATAAAATTCAGAACAAACACCAGAAGGGTACAGCTGCTGCTGAAGTCAAAGTTTTCTTCTTCATTTTTCTCGTTTCTGTTCATTCAATTCTCAGATCACGTTAAAAAAATAATCCTTAAAAGAAATAAACACAAAAAACTCTTGGAACAGTGAATGTGTCTGAATTGTGCTAAAATATATTAAATATAATAAATGTATATTGCTTTTTTCATGAAAGTTGACAGAGCTATTTTGGGACGTCATTCAACTGCAACCACCCTCTGAGACATGAAGATTTTTAAAATATGGTTTTACAAGATAAGAGAATTTGGTTTTATACAGTATAATTCTTACTCCAGATTTCCAAAGGAGCATCAGAAAATGGCATGTTAGATCCTTGCCTTGTGGGGAGTGAAGCTGGATCCCAGGCCCTTTGTGGATCCAGTAACGTATCATGCAGAACTCGGATCAGTTGACTTTATTTAACCATGTAGCAATGTCATGTTTTGTTGACATGGGTTGGGGCTCAATAAAGACAGTCAATTTACAGGAGGTGTGCGTTTTGAAAAGTGGAGGTTTGAGATTAAATCAGCCAGCAACTAGAGGAAAAATTTATGAACGATGAGAAATAGAAAATATGCTAAAAGTAGCAAAGTGAACTGACTCATCTCCGAGATATCTGCTTTTGCTTCAGTCTAAGCAACATGGATAGGTGAGAATTCATCAACTGTTCAGAACTAGCTGTATCATGGAGTGATTCCGTTTCTCTCCGTGGCTAAACTAAAATGGGCAATGCAATTAATTCATCATAAACACTTGCTGAGCTCTTTCCTAGCTCCCAAACATATAGTCAAGACCATTTCTTACATACAATTGCTATCTTGTTCCTCTCATTGGGCATGCCTCACAAGTTCTACAGTTGATTTTCTTCTTCCTAACTTCAGAATTTCTTTTAATGGTCTCCTGCTGTCAAATTCACAAAACACAAATTAACAAATCAGGCTACCAAATTTTGTGAATTTGCTTTCAAATTCACAAAACACAAATTACCAAATAAGGCCACTTCTCAGTAAAGTTTATTCTGTCTTTCAACAGTTCTATGGAGTAAGTATTATCATTTCCATTTTATAAATGAGAGACGAATACATTTTTAACTAAAAAGGAAAATTGATTCACCTGGTTGTGTGCATGGTTTCTTGTTTTCATATTACCCTTATGATACCGTTTTATTATTTATTCATCCAAATGTCCGTTTTCTAACCAGGCAATATATTCCTTAGGGACTAGGATTCTATTCATTTATCTTTATATCTCTAGTGCCCAGATCACGATGAATGCTAGTCAATATTTTGAATGACTGTATAAATATATGCATGAATGAATGAGTGAATATATTAATGAATTAAATATGAATAACACAGATGGTTCTATAGTTCTTTCAGGAAGTGGGAGTGCATTATTTTCTGAAGCATTTTATAAAACTCTAGACTGATGTGAGAACCTATGGAAAACAAAAGCTTTGGATGTAATAAGTTTGTAAAATTTAAAGCACCTTCTTCAGAATATTCTCAAAGAATATTTTTACTCTACAAAAAGTCACAAAATACAGAAATTTGTTTACTTTCATTGACCCAGGGTTTTCTAAGTTTATTTGGTCACAGATGCCTCTCCCTTATAATCCTACTCCTATTCTTTTTCATCCTCTTTTCTTCTTCTTCTTGGTTTTCTGCTTTTTGCATAAGAATAATTAATATCCTGGGCCAGGCACTGTGGCTCACGCTTATAATCCCAGCAATTTGGGATCCGAGGCACATGGATCACCTGAGGTCAGGTGTTCGAGACCAGCCTGGCCAACATAGTGCACTCCTGTCTCTACTAAATATACAAAATTAGTCGGACATGGTGGTGCATGGCTGTAGTCCCAGCTATTCGGGAGATTGAGGCAGGAGAAAACTCAGGATGTGGAGGTTGTTGTGAGCCAAGATGGTGCCACTACACTCCAGCCTGGGCAACAGAGCAAGACTCCATCCTAAAATAATATCTCCTCCCCCCAAATAATTATTATACAAAGGTAAACTAAGGTAAGCAGATTTGATTCACCCAGATTTCAGTAAGCTGAAGTGTTATTTGTTCACACTCTTTTGGATACTATGTATTGGCAGTTACCTCTGCAAGAGATATCTTAGAACTGTGAGATTTCACGAGCTAGGCAGAAAACACCTCATAGGTTCAGGTTCAGTGCTGTGGCAGCCCTGCTCTGAATAACTTGTCATGTGCTTGAGAGTTTAATATAAGCTTTTGATGGTATATTTTTCTGCAGTAGCTGAAAGATTCCCGGGAATGTTAGAAACAACTGAGCTGAAGGTTTAGGGGTACAGGTAAGACACAGTCTTGGTGCCTGCATCAAACACTAGGAATGCTTTCTTGGGCAACATAGATAAGCACAAATCTGTGCATTTTCTAGCCTGAACAAAGGTGATGAAATCACAAGTCAGTTTTAAGCACTGACTCATAGTCCCTGAAATGGTGAGGATGGAAAAATCACTGCTCTGAGTAACAACAAAATGAAATATTTCTGAACACCTTTTCCTGACAGGTTTAAAAAAGCAAAGGAAGCAAAGGAAGGGGGTTGCTGGCTGTGAAAGTCTTGGATGAATGTACTGAGAGCAGTTATTTTAGTGATGCTGGTGATAAAAATTAAATGGGGTCCTAATGGGAAATGTGCATTCCTTAGGAAAGTGTTGGGACAAATGTAGGTTTTTAGAGGCATTTTCAGAGGCTAGGGAGAGAGAGGTGGCAAAGAATACAAAGCCACATCAGGGACTCAGTGAGGACCAAGGGAGGTGAAAAAAGACACTCTTTGCAAAAGCAGATAAGATAACACTTAGGGACATCTGGGGCAGCCTGTAATATTGTCAGTTGTAGCAAAGCAAGGGCAAAAAGAGGGAAGGGAAAAGATAGGAAGGTAGAATCAAAGGAAGGAGAAAGAAGGCAGGCAGAAAAAGGGAGGGAAAGAGATAGAGAGAAATGCATTAGGAAAGAACATAAGGTGGGGGCGGGGGTGATAGCAGAAAGGATGGCATGAGTACATATCATGGCAAATTAATGAGACATAGCTTAACAAAATTGCAGAGACCCTGGGGTCAGACAGGCCTGAGCTAGGAATCCACCTCTGTCAATTAGTAGTTTTAGACCTTAAACAAATTATACAAATTATGTGAATACTTGTTTTTCATTTTTGAAATGGCAAGAAGAATCTATCTGCCTTACTGAGTCATTTTATTGTTTAAATTATATAATGTTCATGAAGGGTCTAGCGTCGCACCTGGCATATTGCTGGCACTCAAGCATAGTCACTTTTTAAAACTTTAGCAACATAAGAAGGAGAAAAAGCAATGTCTTTGATGTGATTCGCTTCAGGAATGTACATTAGCCTATATTATTATTAGTAGTAGCTGCATCATCAGTTATTTCAGTTAATCTTAAAACATACGCCTGTGCTTCCAACAGTGTGTTATGTAAAATATTAATCCTGTTGGTTGCTCATGAAAAGAGAGGGATGCATTGATTGTATGACCTTTATTTAAATCTGCTTAGTAGATTCTGAGCAGCCCTGGTTGAGGAGATTTTGGGTATGATTGAAGGTTGGCCGAGTATACAAGTTCAAAAAGGAGTACCTGCTCTCACCGTGGTCCAGATTTAGGTGTTAAGGGGCCCCCACAAAAGCAGGTTTCCATCTCTTTGAGTAGACACTGCCATTCAGGTCTGGTTTTCTTTATGCACACCTAACTTCTTTGCCTTTAGAGGCAAGTGGGTTGAATCCTGCTGCTCTGAGGTGAAAGTTGCCACTGTTTCCAAGTGTTTACCAGCACAATCCTTGAAAAAAAAGACAGGCTAAGTCTCAGTTTCCAACCTCCAGCAAAGAGAATCCAGTCCTTCTAGCTGGAGGCAGGAAACTTTCATGGTCTAATATACCGAGAGTGGAGGGCTTAGGGAAAAGTTATCAGGAAAGGATCAGAAATCTGGAGGAAAAAAAAATTTTTCCCTGAGTTGTTGGTGAGTCATTACGACTGTTTGCATTTTAAAGACACCAAAACATCCACACAGAAAATAAAGCTGTTCAGCTTCATTTAACACAGCTTTTTCAAAACACGCTTTATCCCAGAACCATTTTTTTTTCCTTCAGATGGAGTTTCGCTCTTGTTCAGGCTGGAGTGCAGTGGCGCAATCTCGGCTCACTCTGCAACCTCTGCCTCCCAGGTTCAAGCAATTCTCCTGCCTTGGCCTCCCAAACAATTGGGATTACAGGCATGCACCACCATGCCCAGCTAATTTTCTATTTTTAGTAGAGACGTTTTTAGAGTTTCTCCATGTTGGCCAGACAGTTTCAAATTCCTGACCTCGGGTGATCCACTTGCCTTGGCCTCCCAAAGTCCTGAGATTACAGGCATGAGCCACCTTGCCTGGTCCCCAGAACTTTTTAATTTAAGAATTCATCATGAAGCTGTATGTGATCTATGGGGAAAATAAGGCTTTAGAGCTAAAAAATGACATGGAAATTTTAAATGCAGACAGACAATAATGATTAGCAGTTCTACACAGTCCCATTTCAAAAGTGAGGACAGCAGAAGCACAAAGGAATTAAAATATCCAAGGTCACATAACTAGGTGGTGGCAAAGCTAGTACAGATCCAATTCTCTGAATTCCCAGTTAGTACTGGTCTGTCTCATCCTGGCAATTCCCAAAGGTTGCTGTTATTCATGTGTTACCAGACAATCTATGAAGCTGGCTGTGACTTGAACCCCTAGCCCATTAAACCTTCAAAGGTTGTCATGCTGGGATTGTATTTCTAAAAAGAGCCAATGGAAAAATCACATTTTTAAAAATTGTACTTTAGGTTCTGGGGTACATGTGCAGATCATGCAGGGTTATTGCATAGGTAGATACATGGTAAGGTGGTTTGCTGCCTCCATACCCCCATCATCTATATCTGGCATTTCTCCCCCAGTTATGCCTCCCCATCCTCCCCACTCCACCGATGTCCCTTTGCTAGCCCCCGCCCCCAACTGACCCCAGTGTGTGATGCTCCCCTCCCTGTGTCCATGTGTTCTCATTTAAGTCACTTTGCTGGGATGCAGTTAATGTATACAATTAAGGAGGCCTGGAGAAAGAACCAGTAGGATACTCCTGACTACGAAGTTCTTCAGCTACTCTATTTGCTAAAAAGTTTCTAATTTTTGTGAGACAGGTTGGTAGTAATTATCAGTCACCAGTGACCTTTTCTGGGATGAATTCAGTGACGAGCAAGTGAGGAGTAGTGGAAAAGGGAGAAGCAGTGAAAAGAACGTGGCTAAACTTTCTATCCAAGCCACCCCCTCTCCCACTTAGTCTCTATATTCCACACCCACCACGTGCAAACAATTCTACATCCTAGCTTCTTACTTTTGCTGTGAGTTTTCAGCATAATATCTTTAAATGAATGAGCTCCAAAATCATCCTGTAAAAGGTAATTAGATGTTTTTGCAGCCAAAGTGTAGCTATTTTGCTGGATTGGGCCATTTGGCAACAAACATTTTCAAATGGAAAATTAAGATCACAATAAAAACATCTCATTTATTTATTTATTTATTCATTTTCAGACAGAGTCTTACTCTGTCACCCAGACTGGAGTGCAGTGGTGTGGTCTCAGCTCATTGCAACCTCTATCTCTTAGGCTCAAGTGATTCTTGTGCCTCAGCCTCTGGAGAAGCTAGAACTATAGGCATGTACCATCACATCTAGCAAAGTTTTTCTTCCTTCATATTTTTAGTGGAGACAGGGGTTTTGCCATGTTGGCCAAGCTGGTCTCAAACTCCTGACCTAAGTGATAGGCTGGGCTCACCTCCCAAAGTGTTAGAATTACAGGTGTGAGCCAGCACGCCTGGCCTACATAATTTTTATATGCTTAATTGCTTCATTTGATGCCTTGCTGTGCTCCTACTACCTTCACCTCTTCTTTACTTTGATAACTATGCTAGCTTCCAAAGATACATGCTTAGCCTCCTACAGAGGGCTGGGACCAATTCTCCCTAATGTAGAAGGCCTCAAGAATCTTCATTCAGTCTTGTGCAAGGCTGAACGTAAAGTTGGTTTTACTGAGGTTTAGCGCCAATGCTCTATTCATCTGATTAGATATCACTCATATCAGGTTTCAATAGCTTGGTCATTTTTTATCTCTTAGGTGCCGGAGTTCCAGTTTAGATAACATGCCAGATAGTGATGAGATTATGACTTTGAAATCAGACACGTGGGAATTTCATACTACCACTTCCTAGCATTGTGACTTGCCTAAACTCAATTTTTTGTTTTTGAAAAATAGGGCTGATTATAGCTATCTTAGAGAAACTCAAAATAGATATTGCATAGAAATAACTCATTTTAGTATTTTTCTAGTTCTTTCAAAATTGAATATTTGTTAATTACTTTATTCCTTTTGTTCTTCATTACCATATTCCACCTAATTTTTGGTACACATGTCTACCACCTCCACCTAGAGATCCTGAATGCCAAAAGGTCACATACTCTCTGGACATAGGTTTATTTATACTTCATAGTCATGGAGATTTGTCTTCAGCTTTTTTCCCCCTTGGGATGAGTCTGTGTCTGCTGACGCCACTGAGTATGTCTAATTTTCTAATCTTAAATCCTTCCAAACTGGTCTCTTTATCAAGCATTTGGCTCCAATTCTTAGTCTGGATGTTGGATATGCACCACACAAACCATATGCCATTGTCTGTGTTCTTGAGAAATTAGAAGTTACTTGTCTCATAAAACACATACTAAGATTTTAAAAAATAGAGTGGATAAATACGTTATTTATATAATTTATAATTTTCAGTTCTATCTTTAAATCAGTACACTTTATATTTTCTATGAAAATTCCTCAGCAATTAAATTTAGTTCAACAATTCTCTTGCAATGAGAATCAGGGGCCAGACATTACATAAGTTACTTAAGCAAGCTTTGAAAAAACAACAAACAGGCAAAGTATATGAACTTTGCTTAGCATGGAGTTGTGAGCTGGGTGTCATACTATTTATTTGCTTTTAACTTATAAACATTTGAGCACCTGATCTGAGCAAGGCTCCATGATGGTTGCTGAAGGGGAGACAGAAAGTTGGGCCCTATACTTACAGGTGACAGGAACAAAGTTTATATAGCTCGAAAATCCAATCACTAAACAAGGTGAGATGAAAAATATTCAGTGTAAATGAAATTAATCTCAGGATTGCAAATTAAAGCATTGGCATCTTGATGAAAAGAGGCTGCTTTCAAATAAAATCTGAATGTTGTGGTTGAGAGAAAAGAGAGATGATGGGGACTTCTCTTCATTTTCATGCCAATGGGCTTTGAGGCTCTCTCATACCAATGTAAAAGATAATTATTAATTGATGACAGGATAAAAAAAAAAATGAGATTGACTCAAGATTTTAACCAAGATGCTTATGATAAAGAGATGCAGTATGCATATGTGATTGAAGACAGTATTATACTATGAAGACATCAATTTCTAAAACAAAAATGATATACAACTGATATCGTACTGAATATTATAAATTTGAAGAGGTATCCATCAGCCTCCAGAAAGCATGCAGCCTAATGAAGACAAAAAGTCTGCTGAAATATGAATGAATTTAGAAGAATCAGGGAGGTAAGAGAAATGTATGTGAGTAGCAAAAGGAAGAAAACAGACCTAGACACACAAGGTAATATTTGGGAAAGGACAGCTGTCACTGGAAAGATATTAAAGAATCAAAGTAGTCTTTGTAGACAGGGAGAGAATACTCCATCCAACAGGGAACAATTTAAAAAATAAAGAGACATTTATTGAAAATCATAGGAAAAATTTCTAATTTACAAAAGGCTCTATTGTTCTATAGTTACCAAAACTTTATTCAAACTATCTGAAACCAACTTTTGGGTTAATGCCACAAAAGCCATCTAAGATGTGGTGTAGCCCGAAAATAAAAACTGCCTCATAAATTTTAGGGGGGAACTATCCCATGCCTTGTTGGGAGAAACCAGGTACATTTTGGAGGACAAACTAACCTTAGGAAATATAGTTCATAAGAGATAGACCTGCAATTTTATGAAGTATTTCTCAGCATACCTTGCGGACAAAAGACCCTTGAAAGTTGGATGAGGTTGTCCCATCATGGAGATTGGGCTCCTTGTATTCTTGGAAGGGCCAGTCACTCATGGCTCCTAATGGGAGTCCTTAATCACTGAGCTGAGACCGTGACCTTTGAGCCACTGAATATTACTCATTTACTCACATACTTTAAGTCACATTGAGCAATGCTTAGATGCAATCTGAAGTCTCTGAAAATCTATTCTAAGAACAGAAGTCCATACAGAATAATTGACTTTCATTCTTACCACTTCCTTTGAACTGGTCTTTTAATGTCACTCTGACCTCCACATTGATAAATCAAATGATTGAAACAAGCAAAACTAGTTACTCTGCCATTCTTGAAATGTCTGCAAGGTGTTATACAGGTGAGCACTCCTTCCTCCTTGATCCATTCTCTTAACTTCTCCTGTGGAACATCAAACTCTCCTGGTTTCTTCTACATTCACTGACTATCCCTTCTCAGCTCCCTTTGATAACTCCTTTTCATCTCACTGACTACTGAACATCAATATGCTTCCAACCTTAAGACTGAATTTCTCTTCTTAATATGTACCCCATGATTTTAAATATCATGTATATTCTTTGACTCTCAAAGTTTCACATTTTCTCCTAATATCAAATTTATGTTTACTAATACCTATTCAACATTTTCCCTTAACTTTCTAAGAATCATCACAAACACAAAAAGTCTGAAATTGAATGCTTATTTTTAAAAATTATACTTAAAGTTCTGGGATATATGTGCAGAACATGCAGATTTGTTACATAGGTATACATGTGCCATGGTGGTTTGCTGCACCCATCAACCCATCATCTAGGTTTTAAGCCCTGCAGGCATTAGGTATTTGTCCTAGTGCTCTCCGTCCCCCTTACCCCTCACACCCCAACAGGCCCCAGTGTGTGATATTACCCTCCCTCTGTCCATGTGTTCCCATTGTTCACTCCCACTTATGAGTGAGAAAATGCAACGTTTGGTTTCCTGTTCCTGTGTTAGTTTGCTGTGAATGATGGTTTCAAGCTTCATCCATGTCCCTGTAAAGAATATGAACCCATCAATTTCTATGGCTCCGTAGTATTCTGTGATATACATGTGTCACATTTTCTTTTATTCTTTTTTAAAATTTTTATTTTACTTTAGGTTCTGGAGTGCAAGTGCAGGTCATGCAGGGTTGTTGTATAGGTGCATACCTAACCAGGTGCTTTGCTGCCTCCATTCTCCCTTCATCTATATTCCTCATTTTTCCCCATATTATCCCTCCCCACCCTTCCCACCCCCTGCTGTCCCTTCCCAGCTCCCCCAACAGCCCCCAGTGTGTGATGCTCCTCTCCCTGAGTCCATGTGTTCTCATTGTTCAGCACCCATCTATGAGTGAGAAGATGCTGTGTTTGGTTTTCTGTTCTTGTGTCAGTTTGCTGAAATTGATGGTTTCCAGATTCATCCAAGTCTCTACAAAGGACGAGAACTGATAGTTTTTTTTTTTTTTTTTTATGGCTGCATAGTATTCCATGGCATATATGTACCACATTTTCTTTGTCCAGTCTATCATTGATGGGCATTTGGGTTGGTTCCCAGTCTTTGCTATTGTACACAGGGCCACAATGAAAATACGTGTGCATGTGTCTTAATAACAGAATGATTTATAGTCCTTTGGGTATATACCTAGTAATGGGATTGCTGGGTCAAATGGAATTTCTATTTCTAGATCCTTGAGGAATCGCCACACTGTGTTCCACAATGGTTGAACTGATTTATACTCCCACCAACAGTATAAAAGTGTTCCTATTTCTCCACATCCTCTCCAGTATCTGTTGTCTCCATATTTTATTTATTCATTTATTTTGAGACAGAGTCTCACTCCGTCACCAGGTGCCAGGCTGGAGTGCAGTGGTGCGACCTTGGCTCACTGCAACCTCCGCCTCCTGGGTTCAAGCAACTCTCCTGGCTCAGCCTCCCGAGTAGCTGGGACTACAGGCGCACGCCACCACGCCCAGCTATATATTTTTTTTTTTTTTGTATTTTTAGTAGAGACGGGGTTTCACCATGTTGGCCAGGATGGTCTCGATTTCTTGACCTCGTGATCCACCCGCCTCAGCCTCCCAAAGTGCTGGGATTACAGACGTGAGCGACTGCGCCCAGCCTGTCTCCATATTTTTTAATGATCGCCATTCTAACTGGCTTGAGATGGTACCTCAATGTGGTTTTGATTTGCATTTCTTTAATGACCAGTGATGATGAGCATATTTTCCTATGTTTGTTGGATCATACATGTCTTCTTTTGAGAAGTGTCTGTTTACAGCTTTCATCAACTTTTGAATGGGTTTGTTTGTTTTTTTCTTGTATATCTGTTTTAGTTCTTTGTAGATTCTGGATATTAGCCCTTTGTCAGATGGGTAGATTGCAAAAAAATTTTTCCCATTCTTTTGGTTGCACATTCACTCTAATGACTGTTTCTTTTGCTGGACAGAAGCTCTGGAGTTTAATTAGATCACATTTGTCTATCTTGGCTTTTGTTGCCATTGCTTCTGGTGTTTTCGTCATGAAGTCCCTGCCTATGCCTATGTCCTGGATAGTTTTGCCTATGTTTTCTTCTTAGAGTTCTTATGGCATTAGGTTTTATGTTTAAATATTTAATCCATCTGGAGTTAATTTTAGTGTAAGGTGACAGGAAGGGGTCCAGTTTCTGCTTTCTGCATATTGCTAGCCAGTTTTCTCAACACCATTTATTAAACAATTAAACAGGGAGTCCTTTCCTCATTGCTTGTATTTTTTTTTTTTTTTTTTTTGAGACAGAATCTTGAATCTTGCTTGTCACCAGGCACCAGGGGGGAGTGCAGTGGCGTGATCTTGGCTCACTGCAACTTCCACCTCCTGGGTTCAAGCAATTTTCCTGCCTCAGCCTCCCGAGTAGCTGGGACTGCAGGCACATGCCACCACACCCAGCTAATTTTTGTGTTTTTTAGTAGAGATGGGGTTTCAGCATGTTGGTCAGGATGCTCGATCTCTTGACCTCATAATCCACCCATCTTGGCCACCCAAAGTGCTGGGATTAAGGCGTGAACCACCGCGCCTGGCCCCCATTGCTTGTATTTGTCAGGTTTGTCAAAGATCAGATGGTTGTAGATGTGTGGTGTTGTTTTCAAGGCCTCTGTGCCATTCCATTGGTCTATATCTCTGCTTTGGTACTATTACCATGCTGTTTGGATTACTGTAGCCTTGTAGTATAGTGTGAAGTCTGGCAGTGTGATGCCTCTGGCTTTGTTCTTTTTGCTTAGGATTCTCTTGGCTATGCAGGCTCTCCTGTGGTTCCATATGAAGTTTAAAGTGTTTTTTTCCAGTTCTGTGAAGAAGGTCATTGGTAGTTTGATGGGGATAGCGTTGAATCTACAAATTACTTTGGGCAGTATGGCCATTTTCACGATTTTGATTCTTCCTAACCATGAGCATGGAATGTTTCTCCATCTGTTTGTGTCCTCTCTTATTTCATTGAGCAGTGGTTTGTTGTTCCCACTGAAGAGGTCCTTTACATCTTTTGTTAGTTGTATTCCTAGGTATTTTATTATCTTTGTAGCAATAGTTAATGGGAGTTTGCTCTTGATATGGCTCTTTGTTTGTTTGTTATTGGTGTATAGTAATGCTTGTGATTTCTGCACATTGATTTTGTATTCTGAAACTTTGCTGAAGTTGCTTATCAGTTTCAAGACATTTTGGGCCGAGATGATGGGGTCTTCTAAATATACAATCATGTTGTCTGCAAATAGAGACAGTTTGACTTCCTCCTTTCCTAATTGAATACCCGTTATTTCTTTTTCTTGCCTGATTGCTCTGGCTGGAACTTCCGATACTATATTGAATAGGAGTGGTGAGAGAGGGCATCCTTGTCTAGTGCCAGATTTCAACGGGAATGCTTCCAGCTTTTGCCCGTTCAGTATGATATTGGCTGTGGGTTTGTCGTAAATAGCATTTATTATTTTATGATACACTCCATCGATACCTAGGTTATGGAGAGTGTTTAGCATGAAAGGCTGTTGAATTTTGTCAAACGCCTTCTCTGAATCTATTGAGATAATCATGTGGTTTTTGTCTTTGGTTCTGTTTATGTGATGGATTACCTTTATGGATTTGCGTATGTTGAACCAGGCTTGCATCCTTGGGATGAAGCCTACTTGATCATGATGGATAAGCTTTTTGATGTGCTGTGTATTCAGTTTGCCAGTATTTTATTGAAGATTTTTGCATCATGTTCATCACAAATATTGGCCTGAAGTTTTCTTTTTTAGTTGAGATTCTGCCTGGTTTTGGTATGGATGATGCTGGTCTCATAAAATGAGTTAGGGAGGATTCCCTCTTTTTGTATTGTTTAGTATAGTTTCAGAAGGAATGGAATCAGCTCCTCTTTGTATGTCTGGTAGAATTCAGCTGTGAACCCATCTGGACCTGGACTTTTTTTGGTTAGTAGGCTATTGATTGCTGCCTCAACTTAAGCCCTTGTTATTGGTCTATTCATGGCTTCAACTTCTTCCTGGTTTAGTCTTGGTAGAGTGCAAGTGTCCAGGAATTTATCCATTTCTTCCAGATTTACTGGTTTGTGTGCCTAGAGCCGTTTATAGTAATCTCTGATGGTAGTTTGTATTTCTGTGGAATCAGTGGTGATATCCCCTTTATCATTTTTTATTGCATCTATTTGATTCTTTCCTCTTTTCCTTTTTATTAGTCTGGCTAGTGGTCTATTTTGTCAATCTTTTCAAAAAACCAGCTCCTGTATTTTTTGATTTTTGAAGGGTTTTTTGTATCTCTCTCTCCTTCAGTTCTGCTCTGATCTTAGTTATTTTGAGTTTTTTTGATCTTACTCCTCTAGCTGTTTCAATTTTGATGATAGGGTATCGATTTTAGATCTTTCCTTGTTTCTCATGTGGGCATTTATTGCTATAAATTTCCCTCTCGATACTGTTTTAAAGGTGTCCCAGAGATTCTGGTAGGTTGTGTCTTCATTCTGATTTGTGTCGAAGAATATCTTTATTTATGCCTTCATTTAATTGTTTATCCAGTTGACATTCAGAAACAAGTTGTTCAGTTTCGAAGTAGTTGTGCAGATTTGAGTGAGTTTCTTAATCCTGAGTTCTAATCTTATTGCACTGTGGTCTGAGAGACTGTTTGTTATGATTTCTATTCTTTTGCATTTGCTGAGAAGTGATTTGCTTCCAATTATGTGGTCAGTTTTAGAGTAGGTGTGATGTGGTGCTGAGAAGAAGATATATTCTGTGGATTTGGGGTGGAGTGTTCTGTATATGTCTACTAGGTCTGCTTAGTCCAGCTCTGCATTCAAGTCCTGCATGTCCTTGTTAATTTTCTGTCTCATTGATCTGTCTAATATTGATAGTGGAGTGTTAAAGTCTCCCACTATTATTGTGTGGGAATCTAAGTCTCTTTGTAGGTCATTAAGAACTTGCTTTATGTACCTACTTATTAAGAGTTGTAGCATAAAGTGCTGTTGAATTTTGTCAAAGGCCTTCTCTGCATCTATTGAGCTAATCATGTGGTTTTTGTCTTTGGTTCTGTTTATGTGGTGTATTACATTTATAGCTTGTGTTTGTTGAACCAGCCTTGCATCCCTGGGATGAAGCCTACTTGATTGTGATGTATATGCTTTTTGATGTGCTGTTGAAATTGGTTTGCCAGTATTTGATTGAAGATTTTTGCATCTATGTTCATCAGGGATATTGGCCTGAGGTTTTCTTTTCTTGTGGAATCTCTGGCAGGTTTTGGTATCAGGATGATGTTGGTCTTGTAAAATGATTTGGGAAGGATTCCCTCCTTTTGGATTGTTTGGAATAGTTCCCATTGAAATGCACCTGGTGCCTTGGTTGGAGCTAGGAGATCTCTTGATTTCTGCGTCTCTCGCACTGGGTGTTGTGCACCGGAGTTGTGTCCATTTGGACATCTTGTTTCCTTCCCACCACATTTTCTTTATCTAGCCTCTCATTGATGGGCATTTGAGTTGGTTCCAAGTCTTTGCTATTGTAAATAGTTCTGCAATAAATATACATGTGCCTATGTCTTTATAATAGAATGATTTATAATTTTTTGGGTATATACTTAGTAATGGGATTGCTGGGTCAAATAATATTTCTGGTTCTTGATCCTTGAGGAATTGCCACACTGTCTTCCACAATGGTTGAACTAATTTACACTCCCACTAACAGTGTAAAAGCATTCCTATTTCTCCACATCCTCTCCAGCATCTGTTGTTTCCTGACTTTTTAATGATTACCATTCTAACTGGCATGAGATTGTATCTCATTGTGGTTTTGATTGCATGAAATTGAATTCTTATTCTGCCCTTTCTCCACTTCCAAAACCACTCATTCAGAAATTTTCTTATATCAATTAATGGTAACTCTATCCCTACTTTCTCAGACCAAAAGTAGTAGAGCCATTTTTGACTCCTATATTTCTTCAAAACCCCATTTCCAATATTTTAGCTCGTTCTGTTTGTCTTACATTCTAAGTACTTCAAGAGCTATATCATTTGGCACCACCTCCATGGTGCAAGCCACCACTATCTTTCATCTGTACTATAAATAATAATAATTCAGATTTATTACTTAATTAATTTATTATTAACATAATAATTCAGATTTATTATGTTAAAATGCAAATAAAATAATGACAATAGTCTGTTTTAGTTCTTTCAACAACTGGGTCCCTACATCACAGAGAGTGCAATGGCCTATATGGCCCCACATGACCAGAGGTTCATACCCCTCTGATCTAGGCTTATGTTGCTCAGTGCCAGATTCATTGCTTTCCTTGTTCACTAAACATTCAGGCGCATAGGTATCCTGATCTTTGAACCTGCTGTCTTTGCCTGAAGTACTCTTCCCCAGATATGCAACATTTATTTCCTTGATGTGTTTGCTTAAGTCTCACCATCTCTTTGGTGCCTCCCTTCACCACTATATTTTAAATTATATTCCTTACTCCCTGAGGTCCCTTAGTCTTCTTCTCTACTGAATTTTTTATGGGATCTACTACCTTCTAACGTATTATATATTTGCCTTTGTCCTCCTTATCACGTGCCTCCCCAACTAAATGTAATTTTATGTGGACAAGAACTGTATTTTTTGTATAGATTTAATTCCAGTGCTCAAAACTGTGTCTAGAACATTTATAGGAGAAATTTAATTAATGTTTGTTGAATTAATGAGTGATGAAATAATAAAACCAGGAGTAATCTTAGAAATCATCTAGGTTAATTAGTTTACTTTTTTACAAATAAAGAATCCAAACCTTTGAGAAATAAATGAATGGATTTATAAGAAGAACATAGATCTTCTAATTGTTCAGTTTGACTTTTTATTCTCATTATGTTTATAAACCTAAATTCAATGCCTGACTTTTAGTAAGTGCCCCATGAGTTCTTATTTATTGATTGATTGATTTTAAGAGACAGAGTTTTGCTCTGTTACCCAGTTTGGAGAACAGTGGTGTAACCATAACTGTTGTATTTTTTTTAATGAAATTTATTAATATTGTGTTTATTTTAATCCACATGAAACTGCCCATATTTTGATCCTTTTTAATCCACTAAAAAGGCAACTTCACATGATTCAACCTAACATCAGTAGAATTTAGATTACTGAAAGATGTCTATCCAGCATAACTTCACTGTTCATCAACTAAATTCTACCATGCTTTTAGAACAGACAAAAAACCAAAACAATTTATATAAACCTCGTCTGTGATTATAATAGTTCATGGAGGGGGTAGGTGTGAGATTTATAAGTTTAGTAAAGATCTAAGTTAAGGACAAACTCTGAGAACCAATAATGTTTAATATATCTGTGATTGTAAATCAAGGAATAAGAGGTAGAAGCTAAAGTATGGGACAAACAATTTCACTAAAGATACTTATCCTAACTCAAAAGTAACTACACTTTCCCTTTTCTCCTAATCACTGTGTAAACACATACAGATATAAAGCAAAACGGCCTTTACTGACTTAGAAATCCCTATTAATCTAAATTATAAAGAATTAAATCACATTTGGTGCAGATAGATCTTGTAGGACAGTTGAAAGTGGGCGATGTTATTTAATGCATATATGATAACACTCTATAAATAGAATAAATGCTTTATCAAACTATTCCTTAACATGGTTAATATTTTTCTGCATTTATATGTGCAGTTTGCATTCATGAACTACTTTGACATAACATATTGTTTTGTTTTGTTTTTTTACTAACACTTAGGATAGTGACTGGCAAATATGCAGTCAAATGTCTGCTGAATTAATCAATGAGCACAAGTCATTATTTTTATTCTTGATGTCCAATATTTAATTTTTAAAAGTTTGAGTGAGATGCTAGGACACAATGCACCCCAGGACACTAAAGAGTAGAAATACCCATTGCTTCACAGGTTTAAGTTATATAAATTAAATCTGTAGATTTATTCAATATGGAAAGCTATATGATGAAATAAATGTTAAAAAGACCCCATAGAGCAATATTGCATTGCTTACAGATTATTAGTTACTTTCAGGATCTAAACAAATATTCTAAATATTTAGACTTATTTCATTGTATTTTACATTTAAATATCTCCCTACTGACCAAAATGTCTGATTTAGGAAAAGCACTTCATTTTATAGCAAAAGTTCTTCCATCTATAGTTACCACCTTCAAAGGAACTGACATTACAGTGCTGGGGAAGCCTCCTGGTTCTTTGCGAACCATGTGCAATAAATTCATGACATCAACCCCATGGTAAGGCAAACAGGTATCGAAAAAAAAGAAGCCTCAAACTCTTGGGCCCAAGCAATCCTCCTGCCTCCACCTACTGAGTACCCAGTAGCTAGGACTACAGGTATATACCACCATGCCTGGCTTGCTATTTATTTATTTATTTAGAGACAGGGTCTTGCTCTACCACCCAAGTGGAAGTGCAGTGCATCATGACTTACTGCAGCCTCAACCTCCCGCCCACACTCAAACTATCTTCCTATCTCAGCCTCTTGAGTAGCTGGAACCACTGCATGCACCACCATGTCTAGTTAATATATGTATATTTTTTAGGGACAGTTTTTGCTATGTTGCCCAAGCTAGTCTCAAACTCCTGAGTTCAAATGATGCACCCTCCTCAGCCTCCCAAAGTGCTGTGATTCAGGTGTGAGCCACTGCACCTGGTCCTGGCCTTTTAATTTTAATTTATGTAGAGACAGGGTCTCATTATTCTGCCCCAGCTAATCTAGAACTCCTGGCCTCAAGTCGTTCTCCCCTTGGCCTTCCAAAGTGCAGAAATCACAGGCATGAGCCACCATTCATGGCATTCATGAGTTTCGTTTGAAAGAACATGTCCAGTGTTCTTTCCACCACACCATATTGCCAATGTTAACTAGTCATTTGGTGAAGCTGTGAGAAGTGGTTGGATGGAATATATCATTTCCAAAGAATTATTGTAATTTTAAGATTTTATAGAAAAGACATTCTAGGTTTCCTAGCTAACAGTTATAATTATTTTCTTTTCTCCATTTGTATATTACCTCATGCCATTTCTAATGTCTATGTAAGACTCCCTCCCCTCCCATAATAAAGAATATTAAAAATGATCTTTCTTTGGAAAGTGAAATGAGTAACTTTTGAATAAAATTGGAGGATGGCATTTCTAGTTTCCTGTACTAGATTCTTGACCATAGTTGTCATAATTTGAGGAACATGGCAGGACTGATTTAGGTACAGTCAGTGTTTTTGATGGGAATGGAGGTAGGTGTCAAGGAGATTTATGTTGGCTCATATTTATAAGGAATATTTCAATTTCTGAAATTCCATTTTTAACCAATCATCACATTTACTACTTCCTTCTCTAGTTGTTCTAATGCAAAGTATAAGCAATGTGTAATTTTTGTTCTCTCTATATATATATTTAATATCTAATCATCTTTGTGCAATAATTTTGGGCATAACAGAAACGGCATCATCCTCATTAAGTTTACAGCCCATCAAATGACAGTAAGGGGCAGACATTATTAAAATAATTACACAAGCATATAATTAATTATAAATTGTGGTGAGGGCAATGAATGAAATTGCAGATTGCCATGAGAATATATAACCAGTCTGGGGATGAAGTGGGCCATAAAAAAGCCACCATTTAGCTAAGACATAAAAGATAATATTATCTTTCAGGTCTTTGGGGAAAAAGGAAGAAGAGGCGAAAACCCATGAAAAGATGTTTATAGTTGGGTTGCGGGGAGGTGACAGCTTGGCTCATTGAGTTACTGAATAAAGACCAGTTTTGCAGGAGTAGAGAATAAAGAAAAGACACATTTACCCATGTAATTAGGTCTAGAGTTTTAGTCTTTAAGAGTATTAGGGAAGTTTTGAGATGGAAAAGACTGAGTTCCCCAAAGCCCAATTGTGTACGTGAATTAACACATTTAGGTTTTCAGATAGAAAGTGTCATAAACTGGTTAAAATGAGAAACTGTTTTTGAACATTATTAATTTTTCTAATTTGACATTTTCCCAGATGCCAATAGAAGGCTAAGTGCCTTGGTATTTGTTAGTACTGCCATAACATATGCACATAACTTGTGTCTTCTTTGCTTTCTATAGAATCTCAGTTTAAACCATTTTCCTGTCATTGTTTATCAGAAAGCTCTCCGAGTGTCTGAGTTTTTAAAAAATGAGTTCAATCTTAGTTCAGTTTGAGGTTTCAGTTGTAGTTCAAGCAGGTCTTGATTTGCCTGAACCAGTTTCTCTTTCCTGGGCAATATCAGTCTTGCCTAGATCTGCTGTTTAGATGAAATAGAGTTGATAGTTTCAATTTCACAAGAACTTATATTAGAAGCTATTTCTCTTTTAAATAATAACAGAATTCCAGGCAAAGATGGTCAGGTGGCAAAGTTTCATAAAGCTGTGAATTATAGGCTTGTACTGGAATTGATTCAAATGTTTAATTATTCGTTGAGAGAAGGTTGTCTGGAGGCTTCACACAAGAAGAGTCTTTATTGATTTGATTTTATTATTCAGGGAAGGTAATAATTTTGAGATATATATATATATATATATCTCAAAATTATATATATATATCTCAAAATTATATATATATATATTAAAAAAAAAAACAAGAACCAATTCCTCCGTTAAGCAACAATGACAAAATGTTTATCAAAATACTGCTAGCAACCGAGAAAATAAAGGGGCCAAAGAGGTTCTCTTCTTTATTTTATGTGATTAATGTTGTGGTCTCTAAATCTGTGGGGGAATGTCACAGTAATATAGTTTCATATGAGATATTTTTGAAGTTGAGAAAAGAAACTCCAACTTGTTTTGAATTTATGTTGGTATCAGACTAATGTCTTTGACTGAGTGTACTGTAACCACAAACCCAGTAACTTAAGACATCAGGTTATATTTTTAAGAAGTCTTACAGTCATTTAGCATAGGCAGATAATGGCCATCTGAGATCCAAGGTAACTGGGTCAGGCAGTACAAAAAGATTAATATATTTCATATATTGTGAGTGAACAAAAGCAGATCGAATTTACAGAGGAATTAAGAATAGGTAAGAGATGAAACAACAATGTAAAAAATAAACTGTAATGCTCAGAAGCAGAACAAGGTAGGGACAAAAGCATTCACTACGTTGAATTTGGAACACCTAAATTTTAGGTCTATTTCTACACCTAAGTTTTCGGCCTATTTCTATACCTAACTAACAGCCTATTTTTGGGAAAAGCATTTTGTCTTTTTGGCTTTCAGTTCTTGCATCTCTAAAAGAGGGATAATAAAAAAAATATGAAACCCTTTCCCAGCTCTATGATATTATAAAGGATTATTGTGAAAATGACCATAGGGTTTGGGAGTTACTAGTAAAGTTGGCTAGAGGAAAGTTAACCACGAAATAAAATAGGAAATATAAGTGTATTTCCCAGGAATATGGAGGATGTGGTATGAGGGACTATATGGATAGGTAGAGTTTACAGAAGAAGAGTAAACTGGAAGGGTGAAGTTCTTTCTTAAGGAACTCATTCCAAGACTGTAGCTGTCCACGCCAGAATCTGGAATTCCAGGATTAATTTAGTAAGTAAACCTCAAAACGCTAAATTTCAAAATAACCTTAGTCACACAAATATTCAGGTTGGTTTACATATTTGACTAGGATTATAAATATACAACAACGAAACAGTAACTAGCAATGCCAGCAATTTTGTTTATCCCTCTCAGAAGGGAATCAGTCTTGGAAACTATGTACAAAATCTCTTCCCTCATATCTAATGAGCATCCAATAAAGGGCAATATGCCAAGATCTCATTTCATGTAATCCTGAAATATAGATATTACTATTCTCACTTTATATATGAATAGGTGAAATGCTAAGAAATTAAACTGCTGATAGACCTGAAATGTCAATGCATATGTCAAGAAGTAATTCACAGCTCTTTCCAGAACTATGCAAGAACTACCTCCAAAATGCTTTATCCCTTCTTATTAGTTTGAACCCATTGGATCTTCTAGACTACTAACCATTTCAGGCATGGAATCAGCAGGTTTTCAGTGAAAAATACGGAAACCAAAAATACACATCCAAAAACAGCTGAGGTGATAAGCATTTAGGGAACAATTTATTATACTGTACAGGTTGGTTTTTAAAATAGTTTTTCCTGAGCTTACTTTCCTGTGACGTTTATAGGAAATTAATATTGGAGAGACCACAAAGATGCTTTTAATATAAAGGAAGGGCATGAGTTAATGATCTTCATTGCAGATATGGTGTTGGCACTAGAAGACAGGTGAGATATATGGCAGACAGTTTAAAGGTAATTTAACTAAAATTGATGGTTTATTGGATGTGGGCAAATAAGAGAAAGGAAAACAGGGTTTTTTTTTTGTTTTTTGTTTTTTGTTTTTTTTTTTTTTTTTGATTTGGAAACCAGGATGAATAGCACTTACAAACAGGAGGGATTCACTGGTGTAGGGGGAGACCCTTTTCTTTTCCAGTCAATCTGCCTTAATAAGGTGTTCATGTTTATAGGCTAGCCTGAGCCATCTGGTGATGCACACATCACTGCTACTCTCCTCCCTGGATATTTATAGTATAGCCTCATTCTAAGCTACAATTTGTGGCTTGGCCTCCCTTACAATCTCATTAAAACCGAGAGAGCTTTCCTGAAGTCCTACCTTCCTTTATTTGTTTAATAAAAGCAAAAAAGCTTGTCCATTGACAACTGAGTAAGGTACTTACCTCTCAGTGTGAAATACAGAGTTGTCAATTGCCCCAGAACTGTTTTTGTAGTCAATCAGCCTAAAACTGTAGATCCTTAACTTTCCTTTCAGTAATTTCAATGAAATAAAACTTTTGCTCAAATAATTCAAGTCTTTGTGGCTCATTTAGAAATGAATCTTTCTCCATCCTTTAGTTTTCTGTTGATTGTATGAGGCAGTGACTTCTGTGAGGGCTCTTTCCAACTATTTCCTGAGACTGTGGGCCTTTAATCACCCGAGACTAGGCAAGTGTGGACAAGCTTAGTAATTTCTCCAGGGTTTCAGAAGATTTCCCTGGGCTCCAGGAATGAGAATGTGTCTGTTTTAGGTCCTCACTTCCCTATAAATTGCCTAGAATTCACTGTAGTTAGTACTGATACACTACGCGAGAAGAGCATGTGGCCCTGTTCACTTATTATTCTGAGGAGTGACAAGCCCATGAATTGAAAAACAAAACAAAACAAAACAAAACAAAACAAAACAAAACAAAACAAAACAAAAACTTTCCATTATCGTTGCACATTGATATGACATCAAGGCTTATAGTAGGCAACAGCTTAAAGGAAGAGGGCATTGAAATTAAAAAAGAGCATAATAATATGAGTTCATGTGCTTTGGGAAAATGTAAACAGTTTGAATTATTAAACTGCCAACTTGTCGGGACAGAGACAAACGCAAGTCTGGCGCTAAATCCCTCTGTGTCCCAAGCCAAGGCAGTGCTGAGCACAGAAGGAAGGGAGTGGAAAAAAAGGTTTTAAAATTCAAATGTCTCCTGTCCTGATTGTGAGTTTCTACTGTTAATTCCCCAAGAGCCAGAGAGCTAGTCTGTCTCTTTAGTCATAGGTGTATTTACTTATTCTGGGAGCTGTCCATGGGGAGAAAAAGAACTAAACAAGAATAGAAGCATGCTTTGGAAGTGAAAAAGAATGGAAGGCATCGTCATGGAAATGAGAAATTATTATTATTTTTAAAAGTGTTGTGGTAGGCTTCTTCTACAGAATAAAAAAAAGAAGTGTTTATTTAAATGCACATGGGTTTATGACATACAGTCTCTTTGTTATATTCCCTCATTACATGTGATAAAATATATTTGGAAAACTTTGGAAACTCAGACCAATACAAAGACCATGGCTTGTTTAAGCCTGCATAGTATCTGTTTCATACACAGTATACACACACTCATACACACATACATATAAGAAAAATGGATAGATGGATATATACGTATTTATATACTGACATGTACAATACCACTTTGGCATAGGTCAGAGCACTTACTATCTACATTCTCCCATGACAGACTCCCCACTGCAAAGTGTGTAATTCTGAAGACGTATCTCTGTGTTTCAGGGATTAGGATATCTGCATATCTGTATACCTTGAGAATTTCTAGAAAACTTTCTTCTCCCAAAGAAAGACGAGTAGGGTGAGTGAGAGGAGCAGATTTGGGGGAAATAAATCATTTGACTCTTTTATTGTTTATTTATTTATTTTTTAACTTTTTTTTTAAGTTCGAAGGTATATGTGCGGATTTGTTATATAGGTAAATTGTGTATTATGGGGGTTTGATGTACAGATTATTTCATCACTCAGATAATAAGCATAGGAGTAGATATATACTTTTTCAATACTCATCCTCCTCACATACTCTACTTTCAAGTAGGTCTTACTTTCTGTTGTTCTCTTCTTTGTGTTTATAATTTACCAAATTTCTAGCTCCCACTTATAACTGAGAACATGCAGTACTTGATTTTCTGTTCCTGTGTTAGTTCACATAGGATAAAGGCCCCTAGCTCCATCCATGTTGCTGCAAAGGACATGATCTCATTTTTTGTAGCTGCAGAGTGTTCCATGATATATATGTACCACATTTTCTTTATTTAGTCTACCATTGATAGGCATTTAGGTTGATTCTGTGTTTTTGCTATTGTAAATAGTGTTGCAATGGACATGCATGTGTCCTTATGGTAGAACGATTTATTTTCCTTTGGGTATATACTCAGTAATGGGATTGCTGGGTCAAATGACAATTCCTTTTTTTTTTTTTTTTAATTTATTTTGAGAAACTGTCAAACTTCTTTCTACAATGGCTGAACTAATTTACATTCTCACAAGCATTGTATAAGCTTTCCTTTTTCTCTATAACTTCACCAGAGTCTGTTACTTTTTGACTTTTAAATAATAGCCATTCTGACTGGCATGAGATAATCTCATTTTGGTTTCAATTTGCATGTCTCTAATGATTAGTGATATTGAATATTTTTATATGCTTGTTGGCTGCACGTATATCTCCTTTTGAAGACTGTCCATTCACGTCCTTTGCCCACTTTTTAAAGGGGTTGTTTGTTTTTTTCTTTTTAATTTAAGTTCCTTATAGATTCTGGATATTAGATCTTGGTTGGCTGCATAATTTGCAAATATTTTCTCCCATACTGTAGAGTATCTGTTCACTCTGTTGATAGTTTATTTTGCTGTGCAGAAACTCTTTAGTTTAATTAGGTCAAATTTGTCAGCTTTTGATTTTTTTACAATTGCTTTTGGCATTTTCATAATGAAATCTTGGCTAGGTCCTATGTCCAGAATGATTATCTTCCAGGGTTTTTATAGTTTTAGATTTTACACTTAAGTCTTTAATCCATCTTGAGTCGCTTTTCTTTTATGATGTAAGAAAGGGATCCAGTTTCAAAAATCTTCAATCACCCCAGTGGGCTGATGTTCTTTCAATCTTTTAAGCGGCTCTCCTTTGAATTTTTTTATTAAATTTTTTGCTTTTATCTTCTTTGATGCCCTTGGGGATTTAATTATAAGTTGAGTTCAGTATATGGCTAGCCAGTTATACCAACATCATTTATTGAATTAAGTCCTTTCTTCATTGCTTGTTTTTGTTGACTTTGTCAAAGATCAGATGGTTGTAGGTGTGCAACATTACTTCTGGGCTCTCTATTCTGTTCCATTAGTCTCTATGTCTGTTTTCTACTAGTAACATGCTGTTTTGCTTACTACAGCCTTATAGTATACTTTGAAGTCAGGTAACATGATGTCTTAAGCTTTGTTAGTTTTGCTTAGGATTGTCATGACTATTGAAGCTTCTTTTTAATTCTATATGAATTTTAAATTAGTTTTCATCTAATTTTGGGAAGAATGTCATGAGTAGTTTGATAGGAATAGCAATGAATCTGTAAATTACTTTGGGCAATGCAGCCATTTTAACAATATTGATTCCTCCTATCCATGAGCATGGAATATTTTTCCCTGTGCCTGTTTCTCTGAGCAGTGTTTTGTAATTCTTATTGTGAAGATTTTTCACCTTTTTAGTTGGCTGCATTCCTTCATATTTTATTCTTTTTTGGCTGGTGTGAATGTTAGAGTTTTCTCCATCTCTTTACTTTGAACCTATGGTTGTCATTGCATGTAAGATGGGTCTCTTGAAGATAGGATATCATTGGGTCTTGCTTGTTTATCCAATTTGCCACTCTATGCCCTTTAACTGGGAGGTGTTAGATCATTTATATTTAAGGTTAACATTGATATGTACAAGTATGAAACTATCATTGTGTTGTTAGCTGGTCATTATGCAGATTTGATTGTGTGGTTGCTTTATAGTATCAATGGTCTATGTAGTGTGTTTTTGTAGCGACCAGGAAGAGTCTTTCCTTTACATATTTAGCACTCTCTTCAGCACCTCTTTTAAGGAAGGCCTGGAGGTAATGAATTCCCTTGCATTTGCTCATCTGAAAAATATCTTATTTGTCTTTCATTTAGGAAGCTTAGTTTGACCCAATGTGAAATTCTTGGTTGGAATTTCTTTTCTTTAAGAATGATGAATATAGCCTTTCAATCTATTCTGATTTGTAGAGTTTCTGCTGAAAGGTCTGCTGTTAGCCTGATGACGTTCCCTTTGTAGATCACCTGCCTCTTCTTTCGCTGCCTTTAACCTATTTTTCTTTAATTTTGATCTTGGAGAATCTAATGACTATGTCTTCAGGATAGTCATCTTGTATAGGGGTTCTCTACACTTCCTGAATTTGAATGTTGGCCTCTAGTGAGGTTGGAAAATTTTTCATGGACGATAACTTGAAAAATGTTTTCCAAGTTTCTTACTTTTTCCCTTTTCTTCAAGGGATACCAATTTGGTCGTAGACTTGGTGTCTACAACCACATATTTCTTAGTAGTTTTGTTTATTCTTCTCAGTCTTTTTTCTTTATTTTTGTCTGACTCAGTTATTTTGGAAAACTGGTCTTTGAGCTCTGAGATTCTTTCCTCACTTGGTGAGTTTGGCTGTTAATACTTGTAATCGTGTTACAAAATTCTTAAAGTGAGTTTTTCAGCTCTATCAGAATAGTTGGGTTCTTTCTTAAAATGTTCATTTCATCTTTCACCTCTTGTATTATTTTATAGTATGCCTTAAAATCCTTGCATTGAGCTTTGACTTCCTCTTAAATCTTGATGACTTTTGTTTCTATCTGTATCCTGAATTCCTTTTCTGTCATTCCATCCATTTCAGCCTGGTTAAGAGCTGTTGGTTAAGAGCTGCTGCTGGGAACTATTCTGGTCGTTTGGATGTAATAAGACACTCTGGCTTTTTGAGTTGCTGGAGTTCTTGTGCTGGTTCTTTCTCACCTGGGTGGGCTGATGTTCTTTCAATCTTTTAAGCGGCTCTCCTTTGAATTTTTTATTAAATTTTTTGCTTTTATCTTCTTTGATGCCCTTGGGGATTTGATTATAAGGTGAGTTCAGTCAACTGGCTTCACTTCTGGAAGATTTTAGGGGGTCAAGGCTCAGCTCAACACTCCTGGGCTGTGTGCTCTAACTGTAGGGGCTTGTATTGGGCTCCCAGTTGTGTGGTCTGGTCCCCTGAGATTAGGAACCTGCTGTACTAGAGAGGCTGAGATGTTCCTGAACAGCTGACCTCAACACTCAAAGCTAGTCAATATGCTTAATCTGGGTGGTGGCACATGAATCCATGCTTATTCACACATGTCAGCGGCAGCAGCAGGGCAGTGACAGTGCAGCAGGGTGCGTGCTCAAGAGTTGGTATGGGGCAGTAGTAGGCACAAGGCTGTTGGCTTCTGTGGGTGCATTTGCAGCAGTGGCAGTGCAGGGCTCGAGATGGGGCTGCTAATGTCCCTCTGAGCATTCACACTAGTGGCAGTGCAAGGTGGGTTTCCTGGTGGATGCAGGACTGCCAGATTCCACGCATGTGTTTATGGGAGCAGCGATGGCGATATGCACATTTGCACCAGCAATGGTGGTGTGGGGGGAGGTGTACTCAAGTAAGCAGCAGTGACGTGGTGGGGTGCATGTCCATACTCACCTTCAGTGTAGGGAGGTGAGGTCCTGATGTGGTTTGGCTGTGTCCCCACCCAAATCTCAGCTTGAATTGTAGTTCCCATAATCCTCATGGGTCATGGGAGGGACCTGGTGGGAGATAATGGAATCATGGGAGCTGGTTACTCCCATGCTGGTTTTCTCATAGTAGTGAGTGAATTCTCACAATATCTGATGGTTTTATAAGGAGCTTTTCCCCTTTTGCTCAGCACTTCTCTTTGCTGCTGCCATGTGAAGAAGGATGTGTTTACTTTCCCTTCTGTCATGGTTGTAAGTTTCCTGAGGCCTTCCCAACCATGATGAACTGTGAGTCAATTAAACCTTTTTTGAAAAAATAAATTACCCAGTCTCTGATATGTCTTTATCGGCAGTATGATAATGGACCAATACAGGTCCACCCTGGACTATACCATGCACACAGAAGCAAGGCAGTAAGGTTGGCTGTGTGTGTGTGTGTGTGTGTGTGTGTGTGTGTGCAGGTAAAGTGCAGGTAAAGTGGCTCAGAGAAGACTGTGGTGGGGTGTGGGGTGAGCTGGTGTGTGCCAGTGGGAGCCGCTCTGATGGAGTGCTCTGATGTTCAGGCACAGTCTGGGGATACAGCTATTATGTGGGGCCCTAGAAGTCACTACAGTTGGGCCTCTGAGTCTGTACCACAAAAGGGTGCAGCCAGCCTGGAGTCCTGGGAAAAGAGTGAAGACAGGAAGGCAATCAGATGAGACCGGCCACGTCTCAGGGGCGAGACTACCCTGCCCTGTTCAGGTCTGATAGTTCTCTAAGGCCAAAATTTCCCAAGGGGGCATAATGATACTGGGGGAATGGGCATTCCTGGTTATACCCCACTAGGAATGTTCCTGCACCACATCTTCTGGGGCTCTGCACAGGCTGGAGCCCTGACCCTACCACCTCTCTAAGTAGCTCTCCCTTTCAGGTCAAATGTCTATGGTGGTACTGGGGTCTCCTGCTGCCGGGGTTCCAGAGGCCCATGGTAAGAGCTAATTGCTTCTTGCCTGTCCAGTTCAACTCATCCCATCCCTAGGAGTTGCTGGGGGGCAGGAAGAATACCCAGTGCATAGCAGACCTATGCTGTGTTCTCAGCTTGCCTCCCCTTCAGGCCAGTGTCTATGTTCTCCCTCCATTCACTTTCAATGTCTTCCTTTTGAAAATCTACTCAAAAGGAAAATCTACTTGCCAATGTCTTTGTCCCTTTTGAAAATCTACTTGCCAATGTCTTCGTCTCTTGGCAGCAGATGTTCTTTCTGGATGCATCCAGTAGACCATCTTGTCCTGAACTAGTTAAGCTGATTCTTTTAAAGTGACACCAAGAACTTGGCAATGTGGTCTCCAAATCTTGTTTAAAGTCTACCGTGAATAATCATTTCTCTGAACCTTGTCCTATTTCACATTTTGGAATGACCTCTACTGTCCTCTTTATGTGACCAATGGCTAAACCAAAAATGAATGAGTAAATGAACGAATAAACTAGTTGATTCAAAATTATTTGCCACTGGGTGCAATGGCTCACACCTAAAATCCCAGTACTTTGGGAGGCTGAGATGGGCAGATCACCTGAGGTCAGGAGTTGAAGACCAGCCTGATCAACATGGTGAAACCCCATTTCTACTAAAAATACAAAATTAACCAGGTGGGGTGGCGCATGCCTGTAATCCTAGCTACTCGGAAGGCCGAGGCAGGAGAATCACTTGAACCCAGGATGCAGAGATTGCAGTGAAACAATATAGTGCCATTGCACTCCAGCCTGGGAAACAGGAGCAAAACTCTGTTTCAAAGAAAAAATATTTGCCACATTTGAAGATAGATGTCTCATGTGAGTAACAAAATACAACATATGAATTAGTTATTACACACTGTGTGTGTGTGTATTTTTTTATTTCACAAGGCTGTTTTTTTAAATATGGGTATATTACTAGTTTCTTTATTTTGTTTCCCACAGAATTCCTCATGTTAACACAGAAGCAAGTGGGCACACTTCATATTTTATGTGAACATCTATTCACCCAACACACAAATCTTAAGTCTTGTAGTCAGAATATGAATTAGTGACTTTATGCTCCTGGGTCTGATTTTCTATATTTCTCTTCACAGTTCTCATAGAAACAGATTTTTGTCAGGATAATAGGGTCATCTCCCCTTTTATTCTTTGATTGTTTGCTGTCTGTAGCTTTTGATCATTGTGTCATCATTCCTTGGTAGAAATGTAATTACCTATCTTGCATTATTGTCAAAAAGTAATCAAGAAAGTTTGTTGGAGAAAAAGGGAAAATTCCACCTCAACCAATTCAGTTTTACCATGAGGAAAATACTTTCTACTAATGTTGCTTCTCTTTCATTTTTAAAATAATATATTCCCTCTCTCTTTCTCTTCCTTTCTTTGTCACTTTGGTTTATCTATTCTTTTTTCTGTCTCCTTATTTTTTATTCCTTCTCTAATCTTTTCGGCTTTTCTCTGATTATCTTGTTGGATATTTTACTTCATTATTTTCTGTATAAGACATAAGAATTATAATCAGTTTATTATATATTTTTCTCCTTCCACTAAACTATAGAAACTTTGAAAACCAAATTTTTGCATACCTCTAAAAACCAAGCCCAATACCTTCCAATTATTAGTTTCTAGTATTGATTAATCAAGTAACATCCCTAAAGATGTCTAGACATCCCTAAAGCTGGTGTTGAACTCCTAACATTCCTAAAGACCAAATATAACATCTGCTTCTGATAGTGTGTAAGCATTTATGGGATGCGGTTCAGTTTTGCTGAATTATTTTCAGTCACTTGCATAAACAATATGCTTATTTATTTATGTTTAACTATTGCACATGCTTCTCCCTATCTCTGGAATGCCTTGCTTTTGCACTCCACCCTACTCCAAAGGGTATAGCTATCTAATTCCCATTCTTTTCTCAATTCTCAAAGTATATAGTATCAATTGTAAAAGACTTCTCCATTCACCTAAATCCTTATTAAGGTTAGAAATCTGCTTGTTTATGACATAGCACTGTGAATCATCATCACCATAGTCTCATTATATTCATTACTAAGTTTTTCTTTAAATTTGCCTATATCTCGTACAAGAAATTAAACGTCCTGTGAGTGTAGATGTCAAAGGAGGTAGCGGTGGTTGTGTTTGCTCATAGAAATTACCCCAGAATCTGTCATCATGTTTGGCCTATAGAATATATAAATAAAATAAATTTGCTAAATCATTAATGTTTGTGAACAGATTGCTTACCTCTGTGTCTACAATATACATCAGACTAGATAAAAAGGTGTCCCTTTGCTTGCCCTGTTTGCATGCATTCACTTTCAGATGAGATTTATTTGTTAATGCAAAAAAAAAAAAAGTGTTATTTAGTCAGCCCCTATGGATTGTGCATACATCTAGGTACACCTATGGAAGTGGGCCATACATATGAGTGTTATCTGTCAGGTACCTCTTTTTGAAAAAAAAAACATTAAGAATTGTTGGATTAGACAATGTAAATGGCCATGTAGTATGAACACTCAATTCTCTATAAATGAGCAGGGATGTGGCTAGTATTACTTATTATGAGGCCAAGTGATTTAGATTTTCCAAGATGTAACTGGGATGAACAGATAATTTGACTGGAGTTTCTGAGATGATACACAGAACACTCCCCAGCAAAAGCTTTCTATAATTTATAAGGTTCTGCGTCTTGTTATTCAGATTTGAGTGTTTCACCCTGCAGAGGACTGCCACACAGATGCAATTAGGGGAAGCAACTATTATGAGCACACAGTGATCATCCCTTGTTGCTCTAGATAATGACTGACCACATCATTTTTGCTGCTTAAGCTCTCTTAGTATAGAGACTATGGCTGATTCAATTAAAATCACTGAAGACACTAAGAGAAAGTATTACAGAGGAGTGAACTGAATTGTGGTAATAAAGTCGCCTTGAGATGTAGAGGGGCAGAAAAAGTATGAGATGGTGAGACAGAGAGAGAATATTATGCATTCACATATGACTGATTGAATGAATGAATGGAATAATACAACCAAATGCATATTTCCACTAGGTTGAGTAAAGAAATGAATATTGAAAAAATAAAGCTTATGGTAAGTATCAAAGTCCATTTAACTTTTTCCTTGATGCTAAAAATTTGCCCCATACAAGGTTGTCACATGGCTAGCTTTACACTATTAGTGAGTCAAAGCATGGATAGTGTTTAGTAAGGCTCAAATACACAATCAGAGCACGATGAGTAGTTGAGTAATTTACATTCTAAAATTGTTTATTGATAACTGAATAATTATACTTTGCTTTCCCTCTTCCAAGCTCTTGATGGAATGAGGCTCAGGGAAGAAGAAAAATTGGAATGGGGGAGAGAAAAGAAAAATGAGGGAGGCAAAAGGTAAAGGGATTGATTCTTACTGGGGTTGTTACATAAGTCCTTATACTACAGGATGCTTTGCATACCTCCTCTTTATATTTTATTAATACAATTGTCATATAAAATTATTTCTTCCTGTTATACAGAACAGAAGAACAAATAAAGAAACAAGTTTCCTTCATGGTGTTGTGGGAACTGGTATGGATAAGCTGAGTGCAGCATTGAATCTGAGAAACAAAATGAGAGGCTGTGGAAGGGAAAAGAACTTCAAACAAGGAAGATGTTGAAAACAAAGTTTTTCATGCAAATAGGCACCAGGACTTGTATTGCAGTAAAATAGGAAACAGCTATAGGAGAGGAATCTGATAATTAAGTACCTAAAGAATATTTTAAAAGTTCCATTCCTTCACTACATAGATAACATGGCAGGCCAAATCAATTTTGTACAAATTGTAGCATGGATTCAAATTGCCTGTCTACCAGCTGAATCCAGACCACTGTGATCTGCATACTACTTTTAAAACTTGGGACATTCCAATTAAAAGTTCAATTTCTGGATTTTCTTGAAGACTCAATCATATTGGGACTATGTTTCCAGATGGTCAAAATTTCCTGGATAAATATATTTTTCCCTGTTAGATAGAGCATGCAGCCTTCCTCTACTTGTCAATAACTCTACCAAACCTGGATTATTATTTCTATTACTTATGTGGTACACAGAAGATTCTGAGTTTGCGACCATAAGCTTAGACATTGACCTTTCATGAATTAGGAGGATGGTTGAACAGCGGTGCATTACATCCTATGATAGATATTGAGTAGTGGGAAGGTGAACATGATTATGATACACAATACTCTCCTGGAATTCAGAGTCCATCATGATAACTTGAATGATTGAAAATATGAAATATGAAGAGCTTAATGGAAAGTGCTATGGAACTACAGAGAAGGGTGAAATTAGTTTTTGAGGAGGAAGGAAAATATGCAAGATTGGAAGTGGCATCTCAGCTAGATCTTAAAGAAGAAATAGGGGTTTACCCATCAACAAACACAAGGCATATAAAAATATATAACAAATATAGGAAACTATATCGCATATATAACATGTATAAACATGAAAAAATATAGCATGCTGAGGAGGAAATGGAAATAGAATGTGACTGTAATAGTAAGTGAAAATTGAGGAAAAGAAGTAGTGACAAGTGAGTCAACAAATAGAGATGGAACAAAGGTGGATGGTCCTTAAAAGTCATGATAAATTATTTAGACATTGTGTTACGAGCAATGGTAGCCACTGAAAGGGTTTTGGGGTTTCAGTGGGGAGTTATGTAACTTAAAAAATGTACTGAAAAAAATTTATGTTTGAAAGTGACAGTGAAGGAGGTGAGAAGTAATTATGAATTTTGGTAGTGATAATGAAGTCAGAACACAGATTAAACAGTCCTTTCTCAATTAATTTGACATTGAATTAATTTAATTTAGCATTAATCAGTTCAATATAACATTTGTTAATCATATTATATGTGTAAAAGATCATGGTGGATACTGGTACTAGAATTCTGGGCAAGACTGGTGCAATATCCACCATCATAGTGCTGAGATTCTAGTATACAATGGTAATAAATTAAGGGGAATAATTGAGACTGCAAAGGGAGAAAGGTAATGAAAGAAGGCTTTAAAAATTTTTTAAATACTTTAAGATTTTTTTCACCACTCTGAAACCATGCTGCTTTCTATTTCAATTGACCTTCCAATCGAAGCCTAAGATGAAACTACTGAACTATTGCATTTAATTGTCCCCAGGACTGGACTGGAAATACAATCTCAAATATGTCCAGGGATCGATCCCAGAACTTTTATTCAATTCAACATCTTCTGCTGTAATTTTCCTTGCCTTGGACTTTAAGCTCCAATTGAAAAGGTAGGTGAATGTGATTTAACAAGTGTGTGTGATATTGATATGTGTGTGTGTATGAATGATTTCATGGCAATTTTGCTTTTATGTTGTATTTCATTGCCTGATCTTACAATAATGCAATATTTTACAAAGACAGGTGTTTTAACTCTGAGAGCAGTGCCTGCGCCTTTAGAACTCTTGATATTTTAGGCAGGAAATGGACAGAGGATTAAAGTAAGAAGGGAAAATAAAGCTTTACTTTTTCATCAATAATTGCTCTTTTGCTCATATTTTCTTATCTCTGTAACAGACGTATTGCTCAGATTCCTAACTTTGCAGTATTTTCTTTGCTACCTCTTTGTTTTTGAAAGAAATGCTTCAGGGAAATGAGAACAGGGGTTGTGATTTGAACACTATTATTTCTTCAGTGAATTCCAATTCCTTCTTGCCTAGACCTCTGTGAATGGAAAATAACTAAAATGATAGTAACTTATCATCTGGTATGAGCACAAGGGGTGTTACAAGCCTGTATACTTTTAGCTCTATGATACCAGTAAGCGACTTCCCTTTATAGGTGGCAGTTTTCTCATCTGTAAGCTGAAAAAGAAAGCTGAATAATTTGTAAGGCAGCTCTGAGTTCATGTATAAGAATAATTTGAGAGTGATATGTCATGTGGTGGGCCCTTTGCCAAATAGGAATGAGAACTTCCAAGGCATTGTTTAAACAGGAAGATTTTCCTGTCCAAATACACTGTCTGGAAATCCTTGCTCAGTCACTTAGGTTGCAATTATTCTTGTCTCTACTTTAGATTAATCAATTTTTGTTCATATATGTATGTATATAGCCTCATGTTAATTATGTTTTCTTATGATCAGTGCTGTAAAGTGAAAGGATTCCTGGTTCCACAGCTTTTGCCTCAGTTTCCTCATTTATAAAATAGAGCTAATAATAGTAGTTGATGTGAAGATTGAATGCATTAGTTTATTTTAAAATGTCCAAAGCAGTGCCTGTCACATAATTGGCACTATATAATTATTTGCTTTAATAGCTATCATCTGAAAGCATAAAATTCCAACAGAATACAACTAAATACTGTTAAAGAAGTTTGGAAACACTGGTTGTAGGGATGGAAAAGGAAGGAATGAAAAACATCCATGCATAGTAAGAGAGGTGGACATATTTGATTGATCTGAATCCATTTCCAAATAAGCAAATTTTAGAAACCATATATGTTTAAATAAAGTTAGCAAATATAGTAAGCCATTCCTGGGAAGGAAAAACAAAAAATAAGTCACATAGAGCTGATGGAGCACACATATATAAGACAATTTTGGAAGGCTAAATGCCCAGCAGAGATTACAAGTTACCCAAGTTTCTGCGATATGCTCAGCCAGTTCCAAGAGTCACAATTCCTCTCTAGGGAAGTGCGAGGCCTTCGGCATAAGGGTACAACGGAAATAATGCTTTCAGAGAAGAGAATATAAAAACTGTGTCCCAAGATAAATTCCCAAGCTGACGATGGGGGTTGAAGAGAGGAGAGAAAATATTTTTCAGCCCAGTAATCCCTATTGCACAGCCACTGTGAGCTATGTGAATCACTGAGCACATTTCAAGGAACGGCTGCCATGTGTCACTAACGGATTCTCACTGCAGATGGACTCCAGGGTACTTGGGATCTATTTTGAGGAGGCTGCAAGCAGTAGAAGGCTGCTGGTTCCACTTTAAGAAAACCTCAGCCACCCTTGAAAATGTGGGGAGATAAAAACCTTCAGTCCAAGCACTTTTTCCCCTTGTTATGATACACATTTCTTGTATTTCTTTTCCTTCATTACCGATCTCACCCTCCCTTCTCTGTGCTCCTCCATAGGCAACTCCATCATTTTTCTTTCTCCTATGTCTGTGGGCAAAACATGCAACTTGAAGTTTTCTATATCCTCTGAAAGAAGAGAACAAAACAAGTTAGTGTACATATTATATGCACTTGTCAGTCCACTGTCATAAAATCCTCCCAGGGACAATTATCCCTCTCTTTCTCCATTTCCCAAGTGAATGTTGATATTCAGGGCTACCTTAGAAACCTATGGAAGTTGGAAAACCCTTCTTATCTGTGGTCTTTGTGGTAGGCAGAATAATAGCACTTACTCACCAAAGGTGTCTGTGACCTAATCCCTGGACCTACAAAATACACAACCCTCCATGGCAAAGGGATTTTGCAGATTTTGTATTTGTGACCAAATACAAATATTGAGATAGGGAGATGGTCCTGGATTATCTGAGTGAGCCAATATAATCACAAAGGTCCTTAAAGGAGGAAGTGAAGATGGTCAGGGCAGGAGAAGGAAATGTGACAACAGAAATAGAGGCTGGAGTGAGAACAATGCAGCTCCACAAACAAAAGGCAAGAAGGAACACAGACTTGTCAGCCAGTTTTAGACTTCTCACCTCAAAAACTGTAAGACAAAAAATGTGTGCTGTTTTGAGACACTAGGTTTGGAGTAATTTGTTACAGCAGTAGTAGGCAACTAATACAGTCCAGAATGGCAGAGAAAAAGATGACATCCTCAGCCCTACTGACCAGGAACACTCATGTTGGACCATTACGTGTGTAAGAAATTATGTTTTATTGTGTTAAGCCATGGAAATATTCATATTTGTTTTTAAATTTGGGTAGTGACATCCTAAATATTACAGACTTTACCCATTAAGCTTTATGATATCCTGAGAAGTTGCATGGACCCCAAGTTGGATGTTACACAATCCATCTCCATTGTCATGTACTACAGTCTTCTGTTTTCTTCTCGCTGTCTCATAGCTTCCAGTTCGATTTGCTTTGTGTCGTCTTCAAATGCTTTATGCGGCTATGTCAGCCTCACAATGATAAGTTGTGATAAATTCTTTAAACGCTTAAGTACTTTTTTCACGAAAAATAAATAAAGTGTATAAATATGGTAAAACAAATGGAGTGTCTCAACGAGGAATTACCAAAAACACAATTTTAAAATGCAGTTATCTGCAGTGCATCTGTTCAAACATCCTTATACCATTTTTCTCTCTTAATTTTGACTTGCCCTTCTGGTGCCCCAATTTTATTCAGGCTGAGAATAGGTTTCATTGGCAATAGGTTTGGAGTTTCAGGCAACACAATGGGAATTGTTCATATGCCAATATCATCTTTCTAAGGTTTTTCTGTTTCTTTTATTTTTTTAATGAATATGGACATTGATAGGTTCACTGCAGAAGCCAGGATGTATTGCTTTACTATTTTCCCTACCTGCCCTTTGATGACACTTTCATTCTGTCTTCTGTATCTGTGCTAATCCAGGTAGCTTGGAAACAATACATGCCAAGGCTCTATGTAGCAGAAAAGTTGCAGGATGTAAGGAGTCTGGGCACCTGAGTCCATGGGGAATTGCTTGGAGATGCCTTACTTGATGCGAGACCCACTTTTGAATATTTCTGAGAGCGAGACCTAAACTTTTATTTTGTCAAGTAACCAAATTTTGGAGTTGCTTGTTACAACAGTTGTGTTGATCTTCTATACACAGATGGGAACAAAGGTGTAGAGGTTTGTTCAGGGAGAAATTTAAAAGAACAGAGATGGCCATGGAACATATCACTTCTACACAGACACCACTGCATGGAGTTTGATGAGCACAGAATAATCACAGCAAACAGTTATCACTTAATACAATTCCTGGTTCACGGTATCATGAGGGATGTTGTGATTTTAGCGAGTACAGAGCATTGGGAGGAAGAAAAATAATGAAGCGAAGAAATCTGGTTTAGTACTACCATGCCATGCCTCCCCCATCCCTTGGCACATTTAGATGTAAGGTAAGCAGTACCAGGTCAAATAATCATGATGATTCACATAGGTTCCTGCCTAATCAGGAAGTGTTTTGTACTTGAACAAATCCAGGATAATAATTTAAAATAAAAACAAGAATGGAGTCTGGACTTGACAGCTTCATGGACGTCTTCTGTTTGGCTAATTACTTGCTGCATTCTAGCCAATGACTGGTGGAAAGGGCTGGAGCCAGATAGAAAAGAAGGCAGGAAAATATATAATTTAAGCCCCAGGCCAAGAATCAGATAAAGAATCAGTAGAAGCATCAATTACAATCTACAAGTTTCTTATCTCATGGCTTAGAGGAAACTTGAGCAAGAAGAGGAAAAAAAAAGATATGGACTGGGACAGAGGCTAAAACTTACTGTATACCTGTAGTTGCCCCATGCTCCCTTCTCAATGACATTTTAATGAAAAGAGCATGGCTAAATGCTAGATTAAATTGCTTTTCAGGATTGGATTAGAGATATGACAGTCTGAGTTTAGAGCCGTAAGGTCCTGATACGTGCAACAAGAAGAGAGGGAATTACTATAAATGCCAGTGTAAAATAAAAGTGCATACCAGATGACCTAGTGAACAGCCCAAGCCATAACACAAAATTCTTCTTTCCCTGCCATTATCAATAACTGAGATAATGATACAGGTTTATTCCAATATTCCAGATTGTGCTCTGCTAGAAAAATAATAATTGCCATGACATGAGTGCCTATCATAGGCCAGGCATTGTATGGCCCCACAGAATATAAAGTACATATAATTCATCTACTTCACAGAAGGGAATAGTAAAATCCAAGGAAGTTACTTAATTTTCTCATGTCTCTATAATGACTAAGACGTAGAGAAGGAATGTAAATACTAGTCTGCCTATTTCAAAGTTTCTGCTATTCATTTTTCTTTTTTATCATGATATACTCTCTTCAAAATTTTAGGAGGACAAAGGAGACTGTCAAGCAATGAAGTGTCCTGAATTTCCCAGAATCAAATTGAGACTCAGAAAAGATACTGGATTATGTCTGGTCTAACTTCGTCATTGTAACATATAAGATGATCAATGTTGGGCCAAGTGATTTGCCCAAGTTCAGATATGATGGTGACCAAGCCAAGAGTTCCCAAGTCTCTTGAATCCCACCGGGCACTTTACCCATAAGCCCAGTGTTTGAGTCTTTCATATCATTTTTCAATCCTTTTCATTCTTTATTTTTGGAGTGGGTGCCAAGCTCCTAGCTCTAAAGCAGCCAGGGAAATGTCTTCAAGCCTCGCTCATAGCACTCTCTGTTGCATTGATTTTTAAAGAGATTTATGGTGTTGACCTGATCTCAATGAAGAAACTAAATCCAATTCGCTAAGGAATTACAAGCCTGTCCAATCAATAATCTATTTATCTCCTTCACTTTGCCATCTTAGACACTCCGAACTTGTCATGGGAAATTTAAAGCAGTTTAAAAATATAATTATGCAGCCTCAGGAAAGGTCTCCAACATTTCTGAAGAGTTCCAATTGCCTTTAAGGAAATACTACCGTGGTTTTGACAATTAAGAACACATTCTGTTTGCCAGTCAAGTACCCAGCCTGAGTTCATTAATAGAAATACAGTATCGGGATACAAAAGCCCATAATTGCAGCATTTTCCATTCTGTCAGTATTCAATCTGGAATATTGGGTTCAATTCCAGGAGCCTCTTTAGATCAACCTCATTTTAGGCTAATTTTTAGATTTAATTTTTCCTAATTTTTAGAGCTACCTAACTTTAGAGCTACCTAACTGAACTAAACCATATTCAAAGGAATGCAACCAAAGTGGTAAAGAAAGTAGAATATTTTGAAAAATTAGAAATATTAAAGAAGTTGGATATTGTGCCGATACAAAAACAAAAACAAGGAAACTTGAAGGACAACCGTAAATAATCAAAGACAGGTACATAAGAAAGAAGCTTGCTCCATGTAGAAGCAGAGGGCGGATATAGAATACAAGCATACATGTTAGCTGGGAAATTTTAGTTTGATATAAGAACAGCCTTTCTTATGATTGCAACTTTTACAGAATGAAACAATCTTCCTGGAGGTAGTCATCTGTAAAATGAGATTCAAACCAAATAATGATCTCTCAGGAGTAAAATGGATTTGAAATGGGAAAATAGGGGGTTCAAGTTTAGGATGAGTATGACAGATGCTCCTTTTCTGCACACTGAAGAAAGAATCTATTGTGCAGGATCTATTGCTACCTTCTCATTTACACTTGCCCACTTGTCCTTGCTCTCTTCTTCGTGAACCTTGGATTTCTGGCTGTATATTATTGCTTTAAGACTGACTTCTAACTCCTTCAGGGTAGTGATGCTTGAGACACCTCTTTTGGACTGCTTAGTCGGTGATAGTTGGCAGTGGCTTCTACTGTAGCTGTATGTGTGTGACTATATGAACATACACATGTGTGCTTTGCCTATATGAAAAAAGTCACTCTTTCTTCAAGAAGTTGTGTAAATCTTAGTACACTGGTTAATTCAAAGAAATCAGAATAAATATTAAATACTATTACTAGATATTCCATAAAGATTTTACCTTCATACTTAGATTCTTCCCCCTATTGCATACCATTTCTTTGCCCATCATTATCACAGTGTCTTGATTTGTAAGAGTATCATCCTTGCTTCTAGATACATTATCCTAAAACTAACTGGGTTTAGCAAAGTCTTTTGCTTAGAATTTTGTACATGTGTAACTTGTCCAACTCCAGTGTTTTTTTTTTTTTCATTGAATTGCCACTACTCCGCTTGATGCACACATTTCTTGAATTTATAATGCCTTGAAAATCTACCATAGTATGCCATCTTTTGCCTTTGTTCATGGTATTTACTCCATCATCCCATTCCAATTAGGCAGCATACTATCCACCTTTAAAGTTCGGCTCAAAAACAATCTTCTCTTTGAAACATCAGTCACTCCTGACTCTCTACATTTTTTAAAGGTATTTACCTCACCTACTTTTGGGGTAATTAGTGTGTTTTCGTGTCTCCCACCAGAGCCTAGAACAGTAGTGCTCAAATTTGAGCACACATTGGAATCACATGGACAGCTTATGAAAAAACAGATTTGTGGGTCAGATTCCAGAGTTCCTCATTCAGTAGGTGACTAAGAATTTGGACTTCTAACGAGTTCCAAGTGAAAGGCAAGATTGCTATTTTGGGGAACACCCTTGCAGAATTTAGACTGGCATAGATCACAAATGCTTGGTTAGCAGCACTCATGACATCTGTTAGAGATATCATTGAGATTGCAATGTTAACTGATGACATTATGGGCATTTTGAACTATATGATTCTCTATTTTGGGAACATGTCCTATGCATCACAGGCAGTTTAGCAAGATCACAGCTCTCTACCCATTCGATGCCAGCAGCACACCCTCTCTAGTTGTGACCACCAAAAATATCACTACATATTGGCAAGTGTCACTGCTGCCCCTCAAATAGAAAGCCTCTGGCTAGAAGAATACAGAAATACCTGAGTTCTTAAAATTCAAATAGTTTTCATCCTGAGAATTATACAAACCAAATTAATATCAAATGAGAATAAGATAATATTTTAAAGCAAGTATTCATGCCATTTTCATCCCAACATGGGATTCCTATAGATTCAGGTTGAAATATACATAGCTCTACCTCATTGTAAGCTATGGTTGGATCTTGAAATTTTACTGTGATTGGATTTATAATACAGAAACCCAAGTGATGGTCAGTCTGCTTATTCGGTTTTTTTAAAAGGGGTACAACTTGCTTGTATCGGTCTTCCAAAGGTATTTTCTGTCCTTCTTATTAAAACAATAGCACAGATTTTAGAGAGCAACATAATCTATGAGAATAAAGAAGAGCAGAGCAATTTAATACACATTTAAGTTTGTCCAGCTGTAAATAGGGCCTTATATGTTTCTTGCGATCTGAAGAATTTCTATTTCTTTCCCTTGGAAAAGAATAAAGAAACAGTAGACAGAGAAATAGCAAACACTTCTTTCTCCAGTTTTCCCTCCTCCTATGCTTTTCACAGAACAGGCATCCTGTGTTTGTTGAATAAATAATTGAACGAACACAGATAAATGAAAGCTATGGAGGAAGTTTAGATAACATTATCTTGAAAGTACTGCTCAAATTGAAAATTCTATTGTTCTATGAGCCTACTGTCTGATTTTCAGAAATGTGTCACAAGATCTTCTAATTAGAGTCTAATATCTAGAGAACATGATTGTGAAACCCAGAATGATTTCACACCAAAGAGTAAGCCCAGGGGAGTGGTGGCCAGGGGATTGAGAACCCGAGGGCTTCCTGGCTGCACTTCTACCAGAGCAGCTCTGTGACAATTGCTTTATTCAGGCTAAGAATTCACTGGAAAAGGTATTCTGCTTAAATACAAGCAAAAGATTAAAAGCAGGCTCCCCAGAAGTATTTTTTAAATTACCAAGATGTGCTATGTTCTGCATTAACTGTCTTCTAATCTATCCTTACAGAAGTTCTATAGAATTAGTTTCGATGGCTATATTTTACTCATAAAAGAACAGAGCTCAAGGAGGTAAAGTGGCTTTCCCATGACTGAGCAGTTGATTAGCACCGGAAACAAAATCTGGGCCAAAGGTTTCTGATTCCATGTTATTGTGTCACTCACCATGAAGTCATCTGTGATCAACACCACTAAGCAACACACACTTTCCCACATGGCTCAGCTCCCTCCACTCAAAAAATATGTTATGAAGCTAGCTCCATCTCTGATGATGACAGCGTTTTTGCTTCTTGCTAAAAGCTGAGCTCATCCAAGCCTAGATGTGTAGCTCTCCTCTTCCTCTGCACATCTCTAGATAACACAGATGTTACCAGCACATTGAAACACAGCAAAAGACATAAAACCCAATATTCTGCTGGTCTGGTATATTCAGAGTGTGATTCAGAATTATCATAACAATAGCTGAGACTTACTTATTGAACACTCTCCACCCTCAGGCACACCACCAAGACTTCAATGATATTATTTGATCCTCAGAATAAGCCTTTTAGGTAGGCACCATCACTACCCTTCTTTCATAGATTAGGATAGCAAAGCTCTGTGTGGTGGTACCATCAATATTTTACAGTGGTTCAGTGTAGGTGAGTCACTGTGTAAGGTCAAAACCAGAACTCAAACCCAAATCTTCTGATTCCAACTTTTACAACTATTTCCACTACTGCACAGTAGAACCAAGCTACTTATTAACCTGCGTGTCCTCCAGCTTCCCTCACAGGGTGACATGATCTACTACTGAAGGGTATCCATGAAAGATGCACCCTGTGTCCCCCCAGGGTTATAGATAGTGAATATAAACTTAAAGAATTCAGGCTTTGGGCCAGGCATGGTGGCTTATACCTATAATCCCAGCACTTTGAGAGGCCAAGGCGGGCAGATTACTTGAGGTCTGGAGTGTGAGACCAGCCTAGACAACATGATGAAACCCTGTTTATACTACAAAAAAAAAAAAAAATAGCTGGGCATGGTGGCATGCCTCTGCAGTCCCAGATACTTGGGAGGCTGATGCATAAGAATCACTTGAACCCAGGGGATGGAGGCTGCAGTGAGCCAAGATTGTGCTACTGTAATCCAGCATGGGTACAGAGCAAGACTCTGTTTCAATTAAAAAACAAAAACAAAAACAAAACAAAACAAAACAAAACAAAACAAAAAAAGAAAACAGAGAGAGAGAGAGAATTCAGGCTTTGACATAAAAAAAAAAAAAAAAAGTGTTGGACACGAGTCCCAGCTTGAAATTATTATCTGTAAAACTTTTGGACAGTCATTTTTTATCTTCAAATCTCAATTTCCTCATTTGAAAACTGTAAATAATGACTGCATCTCCTTCATCAGGTCACTGTAATAAATAAGTCATTTTCCAAGTTGAACACACAATAAGCATTTAAATTGGACATAGTAACTACTGTAATAGCTGAAAAAAATTCATAAGTGCAAAGAACACGGAAAACAAAGAAAAAGTTGAACTACCACAAACTTTTAATTCTAAGAGCTAAACAGAGGGGTATTTTATGATGAGCTTGAATAAGATTAAACTATTTTTAGTCCTCAAAAGGTGCTTTAGGGTTGCTATTCTGTACGTCTTTAGATAAGGAAACTGGAGCTCATGTAGGGAAAATGATTTTATTGAAAACTAGTGGCTTTAGGGCTTTCAATTATGTTCTGCTGGCTTCCAGTTTAGTGTGAGTATGATCAGTGAAGACTGTGGACTGCGTATATCTTTTTTTTTTTTTTTTTTGAGACAGAGTCTCACTCTTTTGCCACGCTGGTGTGCAGTGGCATGATTTTGGCTCATTGCAACCTCCACCTACAGAGTTCAAGCCATTCTCCTGCCTCAGCCTCTCAAGTAGCTGGAACTACAGGTGTCTGCCACCATGCCCAGCTAATTTTCCTATTTTTAGTAGAGATGAGGTTTCACCATGTTGGCCAGGATGGTCTCAATCACTTGATCTCATGATCCGCCTGCCTCAGGCCTCCCAAAGTGCTGGGATTACAGGCGTGAAGCCACTAGGCCGGGCCAGACTGCACATATCCTAAAAGACAGGAAGTCCCCTGAGCACAGGAATATGTGACTCTATATAAGGACAAGCTATACATTGAAAGAATTGTGTTTAACATGTCCCTTTCCAATTTCCTTCCCTACTTTCATTCAATGAAAAGAATTCAATATTTTCTAAACAAGCAATCTTTGTCTAGAGAATCAGATGTGTTGTCATTTAATTACTCTCCGTGAGGTGAATATTCTCTCCATTTTAAAGATAGAGAGAGTAAGGCCCAGATATTTTAAACCACTTGTCTAAGAGTATACAGTAAATAATTTCTGGAGCCTGGATTCTAAAATTCAAGTCTTTTCTAATTCATGATCTCCGTCACGTTACATTTGTCTGCTAGTATTTTCCACAGTACCTACTTTCCTAGGCCAAACATACTATCTCATGTTTTATTCTCTCTCTGCTGGGGTCGTCAGCTATGTCACATATTTATCTTGTAAAGAGGAAAAAGAAATCCTAGAGAATTGACATCTAGACAGAGAGAGAGGGACTGGTCCCTTTCTTCCAAAGACTTCATTTCTTTTTTTCTTTTCCTCTTTTTAATATCTAATAATGCTTGCCACAGAGGCCTGTTCTGTAGGTTGCTGTTATATGAATTGGTACATATGGGAGAAATTAACTCTGCTTTGAAAGAAGCAATTGGAAAATATATAATAGTCTATTCGGAGTTGCAAAGAAAGACTGCAATTTATGATGCTCCATATGTCCCCAGGTATTCTACCTGGACATCTTTGTGGCTGGAATATTAGTGTATTATATGCTCCAGCTTAGCTCACATAGCTCATGCCTTATAATTTTGTGAAAGATAATCTATTCTTTTCATGGTGTTGGTTGGACCTCCTAAAATGTAACTGCCTTTCTTTTTTTTCCCCCCTATTTATTTATTTTATTGCATTTTAGGTTTTGGGGTACATGTGAAGAACATGCAAAATTGTTGCATAGGTACACACGTGGCAGTGTGATTTGCTGCCTTCCTCCCCATCACCTACATCTGGCATTTCTCCCCTTGCTATCTCTCCCCAGCTCCCCATCCCCCACCGTCCCTCCCCTATTTCCCCCCAACTGACCCCAGTGTGTAGTGCTCCCCTCCCTGTGTCCATGTGTTCTCATTGTTCAACACCCACCTATGAGTGAGAACATGCGGTGTTTGATCTTCTGCTCTTCTGTCAGTTTGCTGAGAATGATGGTTTCCAGGTTCATCCATGTCCCTACAAAGGACCCAAACTCATCGTTTTTGATGGCTGCATAATATTCAATGGTGTATATGTGCCACATTTTCCCTATCCAGTCTATCGTCGATGGGCATTTGGGTTGGTTCCAGGTCTTTGCTATCGTAAACAGTGCTGCAATGAACATTCGTGTGCACGTGTCCTTACAGTAGAACGATTTGTAATCCTTTGGATATATACCCAGTAATGGGATTGCTGGGTCAAATGGAATTTCTATTTCTAGGTCCTTGAGGAATCGCCACACTGTCTTCCACAATGGTTGAACTAATTTACACTCCCACCAACAGTGCAAAAGTGTTCCTATTTCTCCACATCCTCTCCAGCATCTGTTGTCTCCAGATTTTTTAATGATCGCCATTCTAACTGGTGTGAGATGGTCTCTCAATGTAGTTTTGATTTGCATTTCTCTGATGACCAGTGATGATGAGCATTTTTTCATATGTTTGTTGGTCTCATGTATGTCTTCTTTTGTAAAGTGTCTGTTCATATCCTTTGCACACTTTTGAATGGGCTTGTTAGTTTTTTTCTTGTAAATCTGTTTTAGCTCTTTGTAAATTCTGGATATCAGCCGTTTGTCAGACGGGTAAACTGCAAAAATTTTTTCCCATTCTGTTGGTTACCGATTCACTCTAATGACTGTTTCTTTTGCTGTGCAGAAGCTGTGGAGTTTGATTAGGTCCCATTTGTCTATTTTGGCTTTTGTTGTCAATGCTTTTGATGTTTTGGTCATGAAGTCCTTGCCTACACCTATGTCCTGAATGGTTTTGCCTAGATTTTCTTCTAGGGTTTTTATGGTGTTAGGTCTTATGGTTAAGTCTTTAATCCATCTGGAGTTAATTTTAGTGTAAGGTGTCAGGAAGGGGTCCAGTTTCTTCTTTCTGCACATGGCTAGCCAGCTTTTCCAACACCATTTATTGAACAGGGAATCCTTTCCCCATTGCTTGTTTTTGTCTGGTTTGTCAAAGATCAGATGGTTGTAGATATGTTGTGTTGCCTCCGAGACCTCTGTTCTGTTCCATTGGTCTATATCTCTGTTTTGGTACCAGTACCATGCTGTTTTGATTATTTTAGCCTTGTAGTATAGTTTGAAGTCCGGTAGTGTGATGCCTCCTGCTTTGTTCTAACTGCCTTTATTAATTCAGACATATATGAGGTACCTACTGTGAGTCTCCTAGATAAAAGTTTTGATGGATCCCTAGTAATTAAAAGACAAACTCCACATTCTTTGGCATGTGATTCAAAGTTTTCCAAGTATTTGGTCTCTACCTAAACCAATGTTTCTATTTTCATAGTCTTCAATACTGTGTCTCCAGTCCTTCCCTTTTGTGTCTATAAAACCTCACTCATCTTTCTTGTTTCAGATCATGTATCACTGAAGGTGAGAATGAGAGTGGTTTTACATATGTGTGTTCTATGTTCATGGTTGGGCTTAACAGGTTCCCAACCTCACAATTATATATAAAGCTGTGGATGTATTGGACATGTCTACTTTTACAGATAAAGGATTCATAATGATTTGCAGATTCTAAAAATATTAATCAGCTTCTAAAGGTTATGTAATTACTGGAGGATTCACCAGTTATCAATATGTTGATCTAGACTGATGGTGATACTCATTGTATATGTAGTCTTTCTAGGGCCATTCGCTTATATTAAATTCCTAGAGCTGCTCTAACAAATTACCACACACTTTGTGGTTTACAAAAACAGAAACTTATTTTCCCACAGTTCTGGAGGCCAGAAGTTGAAAGAAAGGTGTCAGAGGTATTAGTTCTTTCTGGAAGCTCTGAGGGAGAATACTTTCTAGCTACTAGTGGCTACTGGCAAACCTTGCCATTCCTAGGCATGTAGACATTACTGTAATCTTTACTCTCATTTCTTCATGGTTTTCTTCTCTCCCTGTGTCTCCATGTCTCAAATCACCCTCTGCTTTTTCTCCTGTCATTTAATTTTGGGCTAGCATAATCTCATCTCAAGTCCCTGAGCTGAATTATATCTGTGAAACCCCTTTTCTCCAAGTATGGCCATATTCATAGGTTCTGGGTACACAATATAATATAATCATGAGTGGAATCATATTCATCTTTTTTGACCAGCTGATTTCACTTAGCATAATGTCTTCAAGGCTATCTATGTTGTGGTATATGACAGGAGTTTCTTTAAAACTGCATAACATTCCATTGTATGTATATGCCGCATTTTTTATCTGTTCATCTGTCAATGGACATTCGAGTTGCTTCTACTTCTTGGCTATTATGAATAATGCTGCAATGAACATAAGTATGCAAATATCTCTTGAAATATTGCTTTGTTTTGGATACGTACGCAGAATTAGATTGCTGGATCATATGGTAATTCTATTTTTAATTTTTTCAGTAACCTTCACACTGTTTTCCATAATAGCAGCATCATTTTACATTCTCATTAATATAACACAAGGTTTCCAATTTCTGTATTTTCACTAACTTTTTTTTAAATTTTATTTTAATAGTGGTCATCCTGATGGATGTGAAGTGATAGCTTATTCTGGTTGTGTTCATTTCTTTGTTTGTTGTCTGCTTATTTTGAGACAGAGTCTCACTCGTAACCTAGGCTGGACTGCAGTTGTGTGATTATGGCTCACTGCAACTCAGCTTTCTGGCCTCAACTGATCCTTTCGCCTGAATCTCCTGAGTAACTGGGACAATAGGTACACATCAGGCTAATTGTTTACTTGTTCATTGGTTTGTTTGTTTGTATGTAGAGAAAGTGTTTTGCTATGTTACTTAGGTTGGTCTTGATATCCGGGCCTTAAATGGCTTTCCCATCATGGCTTCCCAGAGTGCTGAAATTGTAGGCATGGGCCACCATGCCTGGCCCTCACTGTGGTTTTGGTCTACATTTCTTTAATGATTAGTAATGTTGAACATATTTTCTTGTACATACTGGACTTTTAAAAATATCTTGTTTAGTAAATTGTCTACTCAAGTCCTTGCTCTTTTTTAAAATTGGATTGTTTTTCTGTTGTTGTCAAATTATAAGTGTTCCTTATGTATTCTGGATATGAATCCCTTATTAGATACATAATTTGTAAATATTTTCTGCCATTCGTTAGGTCGTCTTTTCACTCTGTTGATTGTTTTCTTTTATGTTGAGAAGTTTTGAAGTTTGATGTTTCATTTATTTATTTTGGCTTTTGGGCCTATGCTTTTGAGGTCGTAACCAAGAAATAATTGGCAAATCCAATGCCCTGAAGTTTTGGAAAACCTTCGGGACATTGGATTTGCCAATTATTTTTGTGTTGGTTTTATATCTTGCAACTTTGCTGAAATATAGTATTTTAACAGTTTTTGTGTGTGTGGAATTTTTAGGCTTATTTAAATATAAGAACATGTGAAAGTTTCTGGAAAATCATTGTTTTAGGAGAAGAGACTGTACATGTCTTTAAGGAGTTCATGAACTGGGGAATCAGGCTTTTGACATATAAAATATTTAAAATTTCAAATAGGTCACTTATTTTCCAGAGTTTTCTAATTCATTCAAAAATGATTGCTAAACATCAGAGATTCTATAATCATTTTCCAACTGATATTTCCAGTCATCTGCTTCTGTCTTTCCTATCACACCCTATATTCTAGTTAAATGGGATATTTGAAATACTCTAATTAGAGCTGACATTTCCCAATACCTGTGCTTTTTCACAAACTAGTCTTTATGTGTACAATTACCTTCATCAAGTTCTATGTCCTGGCTAACTCCTATTTTTTTATTGCAGAGATATTATTGGTTTCATATTTAACAGCCATTTCCTTACTTTAAGATTCTTAAATGTGCTTCAGAAAATACTATACTATACTCATGGGGATTGAATCACAATGGAGCTAAGTCAATATGGTTTCATTTTTCTTGGTAGTGATTGGTTTATATGTGGGCTTTTACTTAGTTTTAGCCAAGAAGACCATAAGAAAATATCAGTTGGAGGGGCGTCTGGAAAAATAAAATATTGCTCTTTAAAAGAAATTCATGATAAAACATTCCTTTTCTGCTTCTGCATGTACAGCCAGTCAATATGACATCTCATATTTTCTAAGATTTAAAAGAAAGATGGGGCAAATGTGTATGGGGAATACTGTCGTGAGATGAAACAGAAGAGTGGGCAGGTTACAAGTCAAGTAGGGCCTGGTAGGTCATGGCGAGAAGTGGAAAATTTATTTTAAATGCAATGGGAAGCTATAAAATATTTCTAAGAGAGTTAGTAACATAAGCATGTTTTTTCAAAAATCATTCTGGCTGTTTGTGTGGTGCATGGATTGAAAGAGGTAAGAATTGAAACAGAAAAATCAATTAAAAGGTTACCAAGGTAGCCTTGGAGAGAGTGGTGTGAGGGGAGGAGAAGACATTTAATACTCATCACTAGAATAAATGTAGGCTGTGTAGCAAATAAGTATATATAAGCATAATTATATAATGCAGGTAGAATATATCACCACTAAAAGGGTGGGCAACAGGATCGAGATTAGCATCAGAGAAAGGTCATCGGGAAAACAGAGAGCAGCTTGTTCTCTCACTGTGGGAGGAAGTCGGTCTCTACACCCCAGGGAGATGCAGGCAGGCTTTGCTCTGTGTTTTTCCTCTGCAATCACTGTGTTCCCTACATGAGAGGCACTGCTTAATATGACTACCCTTCCTTTATTCACGATTGTTTGTGGTTCTGATTAAACAGCCTCCTGGCAGGAGGAAGGCCTTTCTGGGAAGGGCGGTGAGAGGTTTGCCATTTCCCAGAAAAACCTGGCAGTCATTAGGCCCTGCTAATAGTAGCTGATGAGTTAATTTTCCTTCCTAACAAGCCTTACTCCAAGAGGCAGAAATAAACACTGGCAGGGGGTTGCATGAAAATAGCCAGGTGCTCTGGTCTAGGCCTCCCAGGTCAGCAAGAGATGTGCAATTTACTGTTTTTGCTTAGGGTGAATTTGCTGGTTCAGGTCAGGAAGTTCAAGATGGTGAGGGGAGAATTATTTAAAAGCAAATGAAAAGCCACAGTTTTCTCTCCACATGGTACAAGTGCACCTTGGCTAAAACCACTTCTGCCTTGTCATTTAAGCATCAGGCATGTCCCCTCTGTACTCACCTGGGAGCTGGCATCTACAGCAGAGAGCAGAAGCAGAGGGACCTGCTCAGTTCATCTGACCCACTTTGCCGAGCCTGGCCTCTACTGCCCCCTTTTGGCTGACATACACCGCAGACTGCTCTGGCTCCAAACCCTTAACACTGCCTCCAGGTCTTTCACACCTTCTGACCAATGTTTCTGTTTGGATCTCAGGACCTTATTTATTTCTGTTTTGCTTTTAGATTTTGGCTTAGAAACTTGCCAATTAATATTTGTTTTCTGATATTCTAGGTCTAAGAGACCCTCTATCTAAGAGGGATTTTGCTCATTCATAAAATGATAAAATGTTAGCAGTTTCCTTATGGTATATCTACTCCAAAAGCAGTGAATGCATAACTTTTGCATATATTATCATTGTCATTTTCTGTGCACATGAAGAGCATCTTATACACTTTTGCTGATCCTGGACTTGTTCTCAGTCTTCTAACATGACCATCAATTTTTTTTTTTTTTTACCATCAATATTTTGGATTCGACTAGAGATAAAACCCATGCATTCCTTAGTTATTACGTTTACAGACAAAAAGCAGAGGCCAAGAGAAGGGATAAAAATTTGATATTACATAGCAGGCTATTGTTAGAGCTGGAACTCAAATCTAGGTCTCCAGAATCCCAGGATGAAGTTCTTTTTATTGAAAATCATTGAATCCTTTAGAAAATGGAATACTTTCTGCGTTAGTCAATTTTGTATTGCTATAAAGGAATACCCAAGACTAGGTAGGTTATAAAGAAAAAAGGCTTATTTGACTCGTGGTTATGCAGGCTGTAGAAGAACCATGGTGCCAGCATCTGCTTCTAGTGAGGCCTCAGGAAATATAAAATCATGACAGAAGGCAAAAGAGGAACCAGTGTATCACATGGCACGAGAAGGAGAGAGAGAGAGGGGAAGAGACTCTAGGCTCTTTTAACAACCGTATCTCTTGTGAATTGTCCTGGTGAATGCTGGAGCCACTGCTGTGTGTTGAGCTATTGAGCTATTGATATACATCCAAGTTTATTACCACAGCATAAGCTTATTCTGTCCTGACTAATGTAAACTAAAAAGAAATACGTCTGTTTACAAAACAAATTTTGTTGGGTTGTTTTATTTCTGCTATATTTAAATTACATCTTAGCTCTGCCAATCAGGCCACATCTAAATATCTCTGAGCTTTATTTGCCTCAAATGTAGAGGAGCTATAGTGCTGCAGACATGGTTTGGCTCTGTGTCCCCACCCAAATCTCACTTGGAATTGTAACCTTCCTAACCCCCACCTGTCAAGGGTGGGACCCAGTGGAGGTAATTGGATCATGGGGAGCTGTTTCCCCCATGCTGTTGTGATAATGAGTGAGTTCTCACAAGATCTGATGGATTTATAAGCCTCTGGCATTTCTCCTGCTTGCACTCACTTCGTCCTGCTGCGCTGTAAAGAAGGTACCTGCTTCTCCTTTGCCTTCCACCATGATTGTAAGTTTCCTGTGGGCTCCCCAGTGATGTGGAACTGTGAGTCAATTACACTTTTTTTTTTAATAAATTACCCATTCTTCATAATTTCTTCATAGCAGTATGAGAACAGAGCAATACAGCTACCTGCGTTAGGCAGTAGTTGCAAGAATTAATAGAGAAAATATATATGGAGTTTGTAAAACATAGTAAGCACTCACATTTTAGTTTGTCATCTCCCCAGACCACTTTCTTATTGAGATTAACAATCTTTTACTCTATACATATTGTAGTTTTGTCAGAGGTCATGGGCTCAGATGCACACAGGGATAAAACTGTGTTTTAAGCAGTACATGGTGAAGTAGAGAGCACTCGAGTATTTTAAAGACGGAACCTACTGCTTACATACAACTGATGATTACTAGCTAGGGAGTTAAGCCCCAGGTAAGGAAAACACCAGAATTTCCTGAATTTCTTGTGAAATGTTAAACATATATTTAAAGTTAATTTGGGAAGTTAATTACTAATTTTTTGAACAAGGGGTGGGGCAACAGAGTTCAAGTCAAATACACATGTATCTGCAGGCCACTTAGGCCACCAGTTTGTAAGCTCTGGATTTGATCTCTATTGTTAATACTCTATATCTTGCATAAACAGTGTCCATACAAATGCAGGACACTAGACAGTTCCTGGACGTGAGAGGCCTCATCCTTCCACTTCTGTCCTTCTCACTGTTTAGTAACAAATCTGAAACAAAACAGAATGAGTGGCTGAACTGGATTAAATTAACAATGCTTTATGATTGGTTAACTTTTCAAAGTGAGATATTTGATTTAAGCAATTTTAAAGCAATTGTTCTCAAATCAAAGAAATAGTTGTCTCATGTTGTTCAGCCAAACAAAAGGCTATGGATTGTTCTTAGTGTGGTATCAGTTAGATCGTGTCCCATTCCTGTCTACATGCTGATGTCAGAGAACTGGTGAATGCCCTGCCTTATAATGGAACACAAAACTAAATGGACATTGGAGTATGAGTCCCATGTTGTCAGTGGAAAAGCACAGAGTTCCCTGAGGAGATGTAAGAGAATCTCCAAAGAGAGAGTACGGGTAGGGTAGTTTATAAACATTCACTCTAAAATGTCTATTACTTAACTTTTTTTCAGGCAAAATAATTATTTCAAGATATAAAGTAACATTAAAAGAATATGTTGACTTTGAAATCATGGTATCTGATAATAGTAATAATTAATATCCATTTCTATTTATTGAATGCTGTATGCCAAGTACATTGCTAAATTTTTTACCCACATTATATTTTTTAAGCCACAATACCTTTTATGGTAGATAATGGTACTATATCTATTTTAAGATGAGAAGTTCAGAGAGCCTAAGTAACATGTCTGTAATAGCATCTCTGATAAATCACTCAGCAGGAATTCCATCTATATAGTTTCAGAGGCCATGATTTAACAAAAAATTTTTCCTTTTGCTATAAACAATGTTTAAGCAAAAATTTCCTTTGCTATAAACAGTGATTACATCACTACCCCTTTCTTCCAAAATGATCTCTCCATGAAACTCTAATGAAAGACTTTGATTAAAAACCATTCATTTCATAATGAGACTTCACAGACAACTCTGAGGGACACAGATTGATGTAACATTTTCCTCCCTGACATTCTTGAATCCCTTGTAGCATTAATGATATTATATATTTATATTTCCCCTTATTTTAGATTGACAAATTCAAGTACATGGCTGTTAAGTGTGATCTCCAGGATCTCATTCATATAAGTATTACAAAAAAGTAAAACACAGGATCTCATTTTGCTGAATATTAGATGCATAGCTTTGGCCAACTTAATTGCTATATCGATATCTGTTCTTATATATGTCAAATTGGCATAATAATTACCCATATGTCATAAGATTGCTGTGACAATCAAATGAGATAAGATAAATAAAAAGTGTATTAATTGATGTCATTGGCAATTTGCACAAGTAGGTGCCAAAACAGATGGTAGTTACTTTTATATTATTACCAATATTGTTGTTATCTGAGTATTTTAGCATGTATTACTGAATAGTAGCAACTCTAAAATATTGATATGGATCTAACAAACATCATAGATGATCAGTTATGGGGTCAAGAGTTGGGAGAAGATTATGCTGGGCTTTTATTTTTTTTAGGGTATACTAATAGAATATTATAAAATGAGAACATTATATTTCCAAGCATAGAAATGTGTGGAAAATTTTTTAAGAGGTTCACCCATCAGAGTTATCTCTTCCTTTCATTGTCTTTTTTATAACCCAGCAAGTCATTAGAAATTTATAATAATACAAACAATTTTTGTTCATGGTGAGGTGGACAGACTATGCCATCCCACAATTTGTAGGATAGTTGAACTGAAAACAATCAGGAAAACACAGATACAGGAAATCTTTCTGTCCTCCAACTATCTGCCTAAATGCAGAATATAGATTTACAAGGGTAGCCCCCCTACCCCATCATATACCAAGAAGAACAAGGTTAACCACCAAAGAAAACTTTATATCTTCATCAGTCTGGACATGGTCCCAGAGGAATTTACATTAACAAGCTCTGCTAACTAACCTTTTTCTGCCAGTTATTCGCCTTCTTCCAAGTTGCAGTCAAAGGCTCAAAGTCCTTTTATTTTGGTTATTTCTCTGAAAATTTCTTGTTCTTTGTTGAAGATACTACATTAGCTAGAATTCAAGTCTTTTTGAGAAATACTGATTCCCTGCGTGTTTTTTATGTATGTATGAAATATACATATCAATAAACATCTGTTGGTTTTTCTCTTGTAAATGTGTCTTTTATTATAGGGGTCTAGTCCAACTATAAACCTACGGGGGTTAAAGAAAACCCTCTAGAATAGAAATGAAAATTATCCCCATGGAATGCCAATGATTATCATCCTGTATATAGTGAACAGTTATTGCAAGTTTGAAATTTACAAATTCATTTGTAATTTTATTTCAGCATTCCTTACTTGACTATATATATCTGAAACTTTGAGTTTGTCTTCCAACCAGTTGTAACATCTTACTAGTTCATTAATTAGTGTGTTAAATAAAATATATAATGTATTCATTTTATATTTGCATGAGGCATAATCTTATTTTTAAATATATGTACGTGTGGAGATATATATATTTTGAGACAGAGTCTCACTCCATCACCAGGTGTCAGGCTGGAGTGCAGTGTTGCTACCTCAGCTCACTGCAACCTCCGCCTCCCGGGTTCAAGCAATTCTCCTGCCTCAGCCTCCCGAGTAGCTGGGACTACAGGCGTGCACCACCACTCCCAGCTAATTTTTTTTTTTTTTGTATTTTTAGTAGAGACGGGGTTTCACCATGTTGGCCAGGATGGTCTTGATCTCTTGACCTCGTGATTCACCCGCCTCAGCCTCCCAAAGTGTATGATATTTTAACAGTAAAAAACTTTGAGTTCAAAGACACCTTTTAACACTTATTCTAGTATAACATTAGGTCCTCATTTAACTTACCATATTGTGGGTTTCTTTTTTAGTAAAACGGTAAAATAATATCTATATCACCTTATCCTTCTCAAGGGTAATTCTGAGAATCTGTTAAAAACAAAACTAGATAGGAAAGTGATTTGAAACTGTAGCTATCTATACATATGCCAGGGATTAGAATTATTCTATTTGATGCATGGAAGTGGCTCACAGTCAACAATTTGTTAGTGGAGATAGAAACACAGCCAGGTCATTGCTGCATAGTCTAGTATCCTCCCTAGATCACTCTCCTTTCCCATAAAGATCAGAACACGTTGGCCTGGAACAAGAGGAAGCTGGTAGCAAAGTGATTTTGTGTTATCAACAAGACGATAAGTTCAATAAAGAGTCCATTAGGATAGGGACTGTGAGGCAAGTGGATTTCCTTTGTAAATAATCCTTCACAGCCTCAAATGCAACCACTTATATCTACTATGGCAAGCCTTGACGGGAGAGCCAATTCGGAAGGAGTGAAGATGCTGAATTCAGAGCTCACATATGCAATTTTCAAGTTTAAAAAAAGCTCACCTTATCTTCCGTTTCTCTTAAATTTAACAGCTTGGAGCTGCTAAATTTAGTAAAATGACTTTCATAGAGAAGTGAACTCTTTGGGTCAGAAGAAACTTTAAAATCATAATAGCTAGCCTCTCTCTGATTATATAAGCTCATCGTCATTAACCTTCATCTGAGATGATATTTGCATCAGATGCTTTTAATTTAGTCCCTTTTCACCCAGATATGTCATATTCTAGATTCATATGGGGCTTAAGATTGACCAGAGATCTCAGATCCTAAACCTGCAGAGGTATTACACAGGGCTACAATTAGCCTACTGCATCTCAACTACAGAGAAAGAAAAAATATTCTCAATGCATGCTCCCTATTTAATCCTGACTTAATTTGATTTTATGGTTCTGTTTACTTAACATAGTAACCTTTCACCAGCAGTGAAATCATAAATGAGTAAAGACAGAGACAGGAGTGGAAAGGGTGAGATGGGAAAAGGAAAAAAAAAAAAAAAAAGAAAAATAACAAAAGAAATCTATTATCTGACTTAAAGAACTACACCTTAGACAACCCGATAAGTAAAAACCTTGAAAAGTGATGACTCCTCCCTGGGCTTTAGTGTTCCTATGAACTGAAACAGCTCATCGATTGTATATGATTCCAAAGTTCTAGTCTAGAATGTGCAACAACTGTTCTTTGCAAAAATCACTTCAGAGTATCAAAATGCAGAGGCACTCTCCACGAGTACCACCCAGAGAGGGATATTTACTACCTCTGAGTGAGGGAAAAGACCAAAGCTCTGCAGAACTCACCAAATACTAAATGGCTTACTGAAGCTCCTTATAGGCCTGTTTCCTAGCTGCTAATTTATCAACCCTGAATTACCCTTTACATTACATGACTATGTGCATAAAGTAAAATGCTATGTGGAATGAAAAATTGAGCTGCATTTAGGGAGCCTTTTTATAGTGGAGTTTAAGGGCTGCTATGTTTCTATTTCAGGAAGATATTCAAGGGTCTCCAGGGAGCACAGTAGAAGGATGGAATTGAGAGGGAGACTCTCTTCCTACATCTACCGTACTAATTTGTGAACATTCTCTGAAGTCAAAAGATTGACAGGATGAAGCTATACTCAAGAGCCAAAATTCCCAGAGGAAGATCAGCAGTGATATCACCACCACCAACTTCCACTCCATGGAACTTCTTTTCCCTCAGTTTCCCTACTTTTGCATTATCACCCAGTCAATCATCTGGCTAATATTAAATACAATCCTATTCCCTCCATCTTCTCAGCTGCAAAAATGCTGTGGAATTTCCTCTTCTTTCATGCCCACCTTTTAATTCCCGGTGCCTACCTTTCTTGCACCCTAAGAGACAGGCCTTAATATTATGCCCTTTTGTTCTCTCTCTTTCTTTCTTTCTTTCCTTCCTTCCTTCCTTCCTTCCTTCCTTCCTTCCTTCCTTCCTTCCTT
>NW_022437016.1:3783207-3783447 GCF_009761245.1 Sapajus apella | reverse complement strand
CTTCCTTCCTTCCTTCCTTCCTTCCTTCCTTCCTTCCTTCCTTCCTTTCTTTCTTTCTTTCTTTCTTTTTCTTTCTTTCTATCTTTCTCTTTCCTTCTTTCCTTCTTTCTTTCTTTCTTTTTCTTTCTTTCTTTCTTTCTTTCCTTTCTTTCTTTCCTTCTTTCCTTCTTTCCTTCTTTCCTTCTTTCCTTCCTTCTTTCTTTCTTTCTTTCTTTCTTTCTTTCTTTCTTTCTTTCTTTC
>NW_022437016.1:3761026-3783197 GCF_009761245.1 Sapajus apella | reverse complement strand
TTCTTTCTTTCTTTCTTTCTTTCTTTCTTTCTTTCTTTCTTTCTTTCTTTCTTTTTCTTTCTTTCTTTCTTTCGGAGGTCTCACTTTGTCACCCAGGCTGGAGTGCTGTGATGCTGTCATAGCTCACTGCAGTCTTCAATCCCCTGGATCAAGCCACCCTTTCACATCAGCCTCTTGAGTAGCTAGGACTATGGGTATGCACCGCCATACCCAGATTGTTTTTTGTATTTTTTTGTAGAGACAGGGTCTCACTATGTTTCCTAGACTGGCCTCAAACTCCTGGCCTCTACAATTCTCTTGCTTCAGCCTCTAAAATGCTAGGATTACAAGCACAAGCTACCATGCCTAGCCTTATGCCCCCTTTATGAATAAAACTATTTAAATAATGTACCCAAGCTCCTCCAGCTGAATCCAGCTCTGATCCAAGACCCCTGGTGAGCACATCAATCTGCTGCCCTCTGCTGTGGGGTCTTCCTTCATTACAGCAGACAAAAATCCATTCCTCTTTCCCTACTTTTTCTTCCGTTTCAGGTTTCTTGAAAGTTAATATGGGTACAAATCTCTTAGAATCTTGTTAAAGTGTAGATTCTGATTCAATGGGACTGGGGTGCAGCCTGAGAATTTGCATTTCTAACAACGTCCCCTCTTATGGTGCTGAATGTCCTGTCCAAGGCACATACTTTAGATGTCAGGGCTGGAGGTAAATTGTACTTTGTATGATACCTGTAAATACTGTATGACTTCAACTGTTTTGCAGAAAGAATTTAGTGCTTTTAATTGGAATGTTTAATTAAACTTAATTATCACATGAATATTTATCACATACCGATTTTTATTGTAGATAATTGAATATTTATTATCACTCTGCTCTGAATACAAATTTATTAAACCCAGAAAATAGTGTTCTACAATTTTATATCCCCTGAAACATCTTCTATAGAGTTTTCCACGTATCAGTCACCTGTGCGACTTGGCTGAATGAATGAGGTTATATAGATAAGGCATTGCTAGTGAGAGAAGGTGATAAGGTTTTAGAGATGGTTCTGGTACATATATCCATCCCTGTGATTTATCCTCTGAAGAAAATTGAAGATCTCTTCCAAGGCATGAGTAGCTATTGAAAGCAAGCCTTAAGTACCAGAAAAACAGAGAGACAGTATGCTGAAATAGAAGGGATGTATGATCAAGATCCTAGTGACATCACATATAGTCCTGGCTGCTCTCCTAATTTCCTGTATGATTAGCCAAGAATTACTTAACCTCATGGGCCTCCTTTTCCTCACCTACCAAATGACGAGTCTGGACTGCACCAGGTTCCATCCAGTTCAAACCATTCATGAGCTTCCAATGTCCCTTGTTGCAGGGTTAGGAAGGATAGAAACACAGTCAGAGCAGAGTACAGTATAGTGGTTCATTCTGTCTCTTTCATTCTCAAAAGAGGTAAAAAGGGCATCCTGTGCTCTGGGCATCAAGGCAGCTATAATTGCTCTGTTCTTTTTGGACTTAATCTGTCACAATGGCCTGTAAACTGCCACTGAGTAGTGGGTGATGGGGCCTGCTGGAACGAGCTCCATCAACTATCAATTTACTATCCTCCAGCTATTCAAGATTGCACCTCATTTACTCAAAGAATGAACTGTTGCAAGACAAAATCTCTGCCAACATGACTGAAATAGGTCATGTTTCCACTGTTATTCAAGAAGCAGGTATTGTTGGGTTCCCAGGCACAACAAGGGCTGCATCAGTGAATAAGTTGTGGGGGATCCACTGTACTTGATGCTGAGGGAAAGTATTTCAGGCTCCTAATGGGACCTGATTGGAAAAAAGAGATCTTGATATAGGCCAAATGAAGGTCATTGATTTATAGTTAAATGATTCCTCAATATTGTGAACAAATGCCATAATAGTATGAAAATTGAGAAAGCAATCTCCTTATATTTTATGTCCTGAAATGGGGTCTTGCTATGTTGTCCAGGCTGGTCTTGAACTTCTGGGCTCAGGCAACCCTCCCACCTCAGCCTCCCGAGTAGCCAGGATTACAGGTACATGTCACCATGCTGGGAACCTTTTACTTTTCTCATGACACATGGCAGTACTGCAATATTTAGCACAGTGCTAAGTATACAATAATATATATGTTAGATGACTCATGTATTAATTCAACAAATATTTATTGAGCCCTAAGCTAGGAACTTTGTATACAAATGTTTTTGTTTTCTGTCAATACATAACACATTACCCCAAAACTCAGTGGCTTAAAACAACCACTTTATTATCTTTCAAAGTTGTGGGTTGAGTAGATTCAGCTGATTCTTCTGTCAACAGTCTGGTCATCTCGAGCCTCGTCAGGTCTAGGATGTCTAAGATGATTACGTCACTTGCTGTTGGCTGATGGCAGATTAAGAGCTCAGCTAGGGCTATCCACCAGGATGTCTCAGTTTTTCACGATACAGCCCCCATGTGGGTTGGGTTTCTAACAGCATAACACATGAATTTCTACAGTCAGGAAGTGGAAATTGTCAGTCCTATGAAGTCTTGTCTTCAAAAGTCCCAGAGCATCACTTCTGTTACATTTTATTGGTTAAAACCAGTCATGATGCCAGACAAGATTAAAGAAGAGGCGACACAAACTGCATCTCTTGATAGAAATGATGGCAGGTACATATAAGGAGGGGAAGAATAAGTGGGAGCATCTTTAAAGACTTGATCAAATTTTGTGTCATCTGAGTTAGTTCCTTTAATTTGCATACATTATTAGAATTAAAAGGTACAAAACATATACACACAAGAATGGCTAAAATTAAAAAGACACTGACAGTTCAAAGAGTTGATGAGTTTTTAGAAATATTAGAGTTCTAGTATATGCAGGTGACAATGTCAAATGACACAGTTTCCTTGGAAAACTGTTTGGGAAATGCTTAGATATTTAAACCAAAATGACACATCTAATCTACAGTGATACAAAACAAACTGGTGGTTGATTGGTACCACAGGGAGGTGGGTTGGGTGGGAGGACTCACAAGGAAGGGCAAAAACAAACCTTTTGGGGTGAGAAAACTATTTCATACTATGATGATGGTGCTTACACAGGTGTACCAACTTATTAAGAATCATCACACTGTAGACTTAAAATGGGTGCCATTTATTGCATGTAGATTAAAACTCGATACAGCTGATTTTAAAAGTAAGGCACTAAATCTACTTTTTGAGGTGTCCATAGATCTCAAACCCTCTTGAGTTTGGGGAAGGGGAGTTTACCTTTCTCCTGAGTCAAATCACATTTCCTCTGGTTTCATCAAATTCATCTATCTCATCACTGCTTCTTCTGTGGTCATAGATCCTATAATTTTTTCTGCCTTAATTTGTATTTCCTGTAAGTGACTCAACTTACTTTATTTTTCCATAGCAGCAGTACTATAGGGTTACTGTATATAGCACTTTTTTTCTAAAAGGTTTGGTAGCAGGACTGGGATGGGGATAGACATACCACAGCATAATTAACATATGACTAAAATCTAAATATTGGACATTGCTTTCCTGATGTTTCTTTTCTACCACAGGAAATGTATGACTGGTTAACACTTACCCAAGCCACATCTGTGACATGTTTCTATGGCACTTTCTACACTTTTATAACTCTGATAAATGATACCCATAACCATTCTCTATCATCATTTATATCTCCTTCTTAAGCATCACGGATTTAGACATACTCATTGCAATGCTATTTTTTCCTCTCCAAGACAGTAATTATTCCAAAAAGAAATTATGATCAATTCTTAAGTCAATTTATTCTTAAACTCAAATTAAGGCAGCTTGTTCTATATTACACAGGATGGATGGGAAGCAATCTAAGCACTCAAGGACCTCGCAGTGCAAGGAAAACAGAGTGACAAAACAATATTGCCCTGTGAAATAATAGCCACATATACAAGTTGCTAGAGAGCATAGAAGAAATGTACGCAACCCAAACGGGTGATGCAGAACATGGTAAGGATAGCATAGAAATGTTTCTGGAAAAAGGGGCATCTAAATTGAAGTCATAGGGATTATTCAGTGCAAACTATACCCAAAATAAATAAGGGGAAGGAGAATATAGATTATTCTAGGCAGAAAAAAAATGTTGAAACAAGAAAACAAAATGATTAAATATGCATAAAAGTGGTTGATTTATGGGGGAAATTTCCCAACTTATATATAAAAAGGAATCCAGATATGGGTGTGGCTTTGAGAGTAAATTCCTTCTCTACCTGTTGACTTCTTCGTCAGGCAACCAATGAAAACAATAGTAACTGATGCAATTCCAGACATGTAACCTTATTCTGCATCACCCCAAACAGTAGTTTACTCTATTGGCTGTGTATTAGAATCACCTGGGGATCTGTTCTCCCCACCGTGAAAAACTATTTTAAATATTTTATTACTTTAGTCATATAAATGCCCTCATGTCCATCAGATTGTGTTCTCATTTTAGTTCGGATAGATTTTACCTGGAGATCTTTGAAATAATAAAATAGAAAGCTTCTGGGTTAGAAAATAGGTGTATGCATGCACAAGTGAGCGTGCACGCACACACACACACAGAGCAGCAAATTCTGGTGTGCATTCACAGTTTAGACTGTGCACAAAGAATCAAAGAAAGGAGAACTCAGAGTCTAATGTGATTGGTTCCCGATGGCATTGAGTGGGAGTTAGGTAAAAAGGATGTGGGTGTAGCAATACTTCTCTATGGACATTTTTCTGCATAGCTTTACCCTTAGTACCAGATTAACTTTTCACACCACCAAGAAAATTTTAACACGGATGGGAAAGAAAGATAAAATAGAATGCAAACAGAAACAATATCTCTTACTGAATCTCAAGCTAATAGCATAACCACACTAAAACAGAATACTACTCAGTATTTTTAAATTAAAAAAATAATTAGCAGCAATTACTTTATTTGTTTTATATGGATTTACTTTATTTTATATGGATGGCACTGGAAACTATTATATTATGAATAGAAAGCCCTTATGTCAGGAATAGAAAGTCAGCTACCACATATTCTCACTTATAAGTCAGAGCTAAATTATGTGTATACATATGGACACAGGATATGGAAGGATAAACATTGGAAACTTAGAAGGCTGAGGAGACAGAAAGGGTTATGGTGATGAGAAAATAATTGATAGGTACAATGTACATTATTCAGGTGATGGATACACTAGAAGCTAAGACTTTACCACTATGCAATATATGCATGTAACAAAATTTCATACTTACCCCTTAAAGGCATACATTTAAAAAAAAGAAACATTACCACTGATACCATAGAAATACAAAGAAATGAATGAGACCATTATTAACATTTATATATGTAAACAGGCCAGGCATGGTAACTCATGCCTGTAATCCCAGCACTTTGGAAGGCCAAGGCAGATGTATCATTTGAGGTCAGGAGTTTGAGACCAGCCTGGCCAACCTGATGAAACCCTGTCTCTACTAAAAACACAAAAACTAGTCTGGGCCAGGTGATGCATGGCCATAATCCCAGCTACTTAGGGGGCTGAGGCATGAGAATCACTGGAACCCAAGAGCTGGAGGTTGCAGTGAGCAGAGCTCACACCACTGCACTCCAGGTTGGGCAACAGAAACACTGTCTCAAAATAAATAAATAAATAATAAATAAATAAAATTTTAAAAAGAGGAAAAAAAACACACATTCACATGTAAGCAAATTGGATTACCTAGAGTAATGGTTAAATTATTTGGATAAAAAACCTACCACGAGTAAATTAAAAGAAAATAAAAAATCTGCATAGACTAACACAAAATAAAAAACCTGAATAGACTAACACTCTGTAAGAAGATTGTTCAGTAATAAAAAGCCTCCCATCAAAGAAAATCCCAAGATCAGTTGAATTCACTCTTGATTTCTACCGAACATTTAGACATGAACTAATATCAATTCTTCTCAAAGTTTCCCAATAAACTGAAGAAAAGGAAATACAAATATTTTATAAAGGCAGCATTATCCTGATACCAAATCCTGTTAAAATACTGTAAGAAAAGTAAATTACAGTTCAGTATCTCTGGTGAACATGTACACAAATATTCTGAGCAAAATATTATTAAGCCCAATTCAACAGGACATTAAAAAGATCACTCGCCACCATCACCTGAGACTCATCCCAGGGATGCAGGAGCAGTTCAACACCACAGATGAATTGTGATACACCCCATTAACAGAATAAAAGACAAAAGCTGTATGATCATTTCAGTGGAGGCAGATAAATCATATGACACACTCCAACATATTGTTTTATTAAAAGCCCTTGAATTAGCTATGGAAGAAATGTACCTTAACATTAACAAAGACCATAAGTGACCAAACCAGCTAACGTTGTGCTTAATAGAGAAAACTTGAAAGCTAATTTTCTCTAAGATCTGAAACAAGACAAAGACGCTCACTCTCACCACTTTTATTCAACATAGTACTGGAAGTCCTAGCCAGAGCAATTAGGCAAGATAAATAAATAAAAGCCACAAATATTAAAAAGTAAGAAGTTAAACAGTCTTTGTTTGCAGACAAAATTATCACACGTCTAGAAAACCCTAAAGACTCTACCTAAACATGTTAGAACAGATAGTTGAGTAAAGTTGTAGGATACAAAATCAACATGTAAAAATTAGCAGCATTTTTATGTGTATGTATATACTGTACATGTGTATATATATATATATATATACACATGTACAGTATATACATACACATAAAAATATATATATATACATAGCAAACTATCTGAAAAAGAAATTAAGAAAACAATTACATTTAAAAGCTCCAAAAAATAAAATACTTAGGAATAAATTTAACAAAGGAGGTGAATTATCTGTACACTGAAATCTATAAAACATTGATGAAAGAAATGGAAAAAGACACTAACAAAATGGAAATATATCTTATGTTTGTGGATTAAAAGAATTCGTATTTTAAAAATATCTTTACTACCAAAGTGATCTACAGATTCAACATAATTCCTATCAAAATACCAATGACATTCTTCACAGAAATAGAAAAAGCAAGCCTAAAACTTGTATGGAACAATAAAAGACCCTAAGTAGCCCAAACAATCTTGAGTAAAAAGGAGAAAGCTAAAGATGTTACACTACCTGGCTTCAAAATGTGCTACAAATCTAGAGTAACGCCAAAAGCATGATAGTGGCATAAAGACAGACACTTAGACCAATGGAACAGAACAGAGAGCTCAGAAATTCATGCATTTTTCAACAAGTTGCCAAGAACACACAATGGGGATTTATAGTCTCTTTAAAAAAATGGTGCTGGGGTCCGGGTGCGGTGGCTCAAGCCTGTAATCCCAGCACTTTGGGAGGCCGAGGCGGGTGGATCACGTGGTCAAGAGATCGAGACCATCCTGGTCAACACGGTGAAACCCCGTCTCTACTAAAACTACAAAAAATTAGCTGGGCATGGTGGCGCGTACCTGTAGTCCCAGTTACTCAGGAGGCTGAGGCAGGAGAATTGCCTGAACCCAGGAGGCGGAGGTTGCGGTGAGCCAAGATGGCGCCATTGCACTCCAGCCTGGGTAACAAGAGCGAAACTCCGTCTCAAAAAAAAAAAAAAAAAAAAAAAAATGGTGCTGGGAAAACTGGATATCCACATGCAGAAGAATGAAATTAAACCCTTATTTGACATCATATTAAAAATCAACTCCAAACTGATAAATATTTAAATGTAAGGTCTAAACTATAAAGCTACTAGAAGAAAACATAGGGAAAGCTCTATGGCATTGGTTTAGGCAATGAGTTTGTAAATATGACCCAGAAACCACAGGTAACAAAACCAAAAATAGGTAAATAGGACTACATCAAACTCAAAAGCTTCTGCACAGCAAAGGGAATAATCAACAGAGTGAGGAAAACCTACAGAATGAGAGAAAATATTTGCAAACCCTACCCTTGACAAGACATTAATATTCAAGATGTACAAGGAATGTAAACAATCAATTAGAGAGAAAATAAATAATCTGATTAAAAAATAGGCAAAGAACCTGAATAGACTTTTCTGAAAAGTGGGAATACAAAGGGCCAACAAGTGTATGAAAAAAGCTCAACACCATTAATCATCAGGTGAATGCAAATTAAAACCACAATGACATATAATCCTACACCAGTCAGACTGCCTATTATTGAAAAGACAAAACAGAAAAACTGTTGTTGAGAATGTGGAGAAAGGTAACCCTTGGAAACTTCTAGTGTGGATGTAAATTAATGCAGCTTTTATAAAAATATTATGGAGGTTCCTTAAAAGATTGAAAATAGAATCACTATATATCAGTTCCACTACCGGGTAAATATCCAAGGAAATGAAATTAGTCTGCCAAAGATATATCTACTCTTTCATGTTTATTGTAGTATTCACAAGAGCTATGATATGGAATCAACCTAAATGTCCATCAGTGGATGAATGGACAAAGAAAATATGAGATATATATATATATATATATATATATATATATGTATATATATAGATATACACAACAGAATGCCATTCAGTTATAAAATTCCTGAAGAGAATCCTGTCATTCACAACCACATGAATGAACCTGGAGGACATTATTTTAAGTGAAATAAGCCAGTCAAAGAAAAATATATACTGCATGATCTCACTCATATGTGGAATCTAAAAAAGTTGATCTCATAGAAGTAGAGAGTAGAGGCTGGGTGCAGTAGCTCACACCTGTAATCCCAGCACTTTGGGAGGCCAAGGTGGGTGGATCACCTGAGGTCAGGAGTTCAAGACTAGCCTGACCAACATGGAGAAACCCCATCTCTACTAAAAATACAAAATTAGCTGGGTGTGGTGGCACATGCCTGTAACCCCCAGCTACTCGGGAGGCTGAGGCAGAATTGCTTGAACCTGGAAAGTGGAGGTTGTGGTGAGCAGAGATCGTGCCATTGCACTCCAGCCTGGGCAACAAGAGCAAAACTCTGTCTCAAAAAAAAAAAAAAAAAAAAAAAGGAGAGAGTAGAATGGTTAACAGGAGCAGTCATGGCTGTGGTGGGTGTGGATGTGGATTGGAAAATGTTCAAATAATACATAATTTTAGTTAGATAGAAGGAATAAGTTCAAAAGATGTATTGTGCAACACAAATACCATATAGAATGGTATTATTGTTATGTAATAAATATTCTTGAAAAATGCAACAGAGTAGATGTTAAGTGTTCTTATCACAAAAATTACAGCTATGTGAGGTAATGAATATGATAATTAGCTGGATTTAGTCCACAATGTATATATTTTTCAAAACATAATATTTTACAGAATAAATGCATACAATTTTTCTGTCAATTTAAAAATAAGAAATAAAATAACATTAAAATACAAAACATTATAATTTATTAATGTAAGTTATGTATCTAAACATGAGAATTGGTTTGATTATACCATAATCAAAAGATGGGCATCTCTTTTATATAAGACATTAAATCTAAAATTTCTATCTGGAGGAAAAATGCCAAAGAAATCAATTTCAAACTACCTATTTGAAAATGTTCATAGACTGCCATTTTATTTCAAAAGAAATACTGATCCAAAAAATGGTTATGGGAAATATTTTGAAAGCAAGTCTGCAATGCTGAAATTAGCACATGTCTAGTCAATCTGTTCCAAATGTCTTCATGGAAGCATCATCCAAAATGAGAGAGGACCTCATATGGTCTTTCCTTAGCACCATTAGCCCTCTATTTTCTTTTCTTTCTTTCTTTTTTTTGTTTGTTTTAAATTTTACTTTAGGTTCTTGGGTACATGTGCAGTTCATGCAGAGTTGTTGCATAGATGCATACATAACCAGGTGGTTTGCTGCCTCTATTCCCCCTTTGACTATATCTGGAATTTATCCCCATTTTATCCCTCCCCACCCTCCTCACCCCCCACTGTTCTTCCCCTACCCCCCCAACTGCCCCCAGTGTATGATGCTCCTCTCCCTGAGTCCATGTGTTCTCATTGTTCAACACCCGCCTATGACTGAGAACATGCGGTGTTTGGTTTTCTGTTCTTGTGTCAGTTTGCTGAGAATGATGGTCTCCAGATTCATCCAAGTCCCTACAAAGGGCACAAACTCATCATTTTTTATGGCTGTGTAATATTCCATGGTTTATATGTGCCACATTTGTTTGTCCTCTATTTTCTTATGTGTTATAAATGCAATCAGATACTAGGTAGAGATGAAGTGGAACTGCACTCTAGATTTTCAAAGCAGATAAACAAACAAACTCACAAACAACACATTAAGGGCACCCACTCCACCCTAAGTTGCAACCTCTTTCCTCAGAAGCTTCCAAGTGTGTAGCCAAACTAAGTTGCTGAATAGCAGAATTTAGTATATATTAAAATGTGCCTGTTAAAATGCCTCTTGCTCCAGTGATAGCACCATCAGGTACTAAACTCCTAGTTCCTATAGTAGTCGCTTTACATGCATTATTCTATTTAATTCAAAATTAGTTCAGCCTGTTACAATTTTTCTGTTTTCCTTGGCTACATATTAGTAAATTCTGTCATTTAGCTATGATGTTGCTAATAGAGAGCTTCTGATCCCCAAGCATAGGTGTTAATCCCATATAGCCTTATCTTTGCTCTCAAAGAACATAAAAGTGAAGACAAAGCAGATACTACAATGAATGGTGTAATGGATTTCGATAAAAGATATTAAAGGAGAAGAAAGTTTGATGAGCTATAGGAACACATGGGGAAGCTGCAATTCACTCTTCAGGTTAGAAGAAGCTTTACAGAGGAAACGTTATGAGGAATGCCTGCTGTCCAAAAAATATATTTTCTGCTGTCTGAAACTACAACATCATTCAGTGAGCTGTGCACAGAAACGAGGCAGTGGTTTTAAGTAGGGGATCTTTAGTGAGACTCTCCTCTATCCTCTCCCCCTTCCCACCTTGCTGTCTCCTTACTTCTGACACCTGGCAGAAACCCATTGTACCCTTACCACATCTCTAGCACCGGTAACAATTCCATTTCCACCAAGTATATAGTTTTCTCAGGATGATGAAACAATCAGATATCATGCTAGTCATAACTGGGGGCCCCTTCTTAAGCTACCAGTTGGAAGATTTAGGGTCACTCCATTATGGAGTCATTGCTTTTAGAATCCAATTTCTCCTTTGGACATCTATTTTTATGAAAGAAGAAAGTTGTTTGACACGTGCTGAAAGGCTTCAGCCATTCTTTCCTCCTCTATCTCCACTCTCTCTTCCCTCCTCCCCCCACCCGACCCCACCTTTTTTGTTTCTCAGGCAGAAGGTAATTTGTATAGTAGCTAAAATAAAAGCAGTTTAACAGATGAAATCCATGGTCAAAGCCTGTGGACATCATTGAGGAGTTAATGAAATTTCTGTGCCTGGAACAGATTATTAGGCAACAGCTGAGATTGGAAAAAGATTAAGCTACTGAATTGCTGGCAGAACCAAAGGAAGGAGTCTAAAGTCAGCATTCATCATGCCCCACAGAAGATGAACAATTCGGGAATTAGAATTAGGTGATTTGTTCTAAGCTCTTAGGCCATTGTGCCCTGTTTTTTTCCAACCTTGATGGGTGGACATTGTTTATTTTTCCCAGTTCAGTCACCCCACCTCTCAGAAACTCCTGATGGCTCTGCAGTGCCGCACACACATAGCCTAGCATTCTAGGACCTCTAGGATCCTCCCTGTTATCCCCTCCCTTATTATATCTCACTGATTTCATACATAAATTATCTTTTGAGGCACAGCTGGCAGATTTTGCACAGAGTAGATATTTACTATGTTTTATTCCCTGATCTCTGTTTCCACATCTTTGTTTACACTATTGCCCCATCTGGAAACAATCCCTTTACCCTTTATGTTTAGCTGCAAAATAAATATTAAAATTGGGATTTTGCCTTAATCATAATAGATGAAATTGCATAAATGCTTGCTTATGTGCTGTACTACACATGCTTGTGTTGATACCCAGATGAATAAGAAATGTGGCCTGTTCACAAGAAAAATGGAGTCGTAAGAGAACAATGAGAAAATCAGAAAAGAAGTTATTTTCCAACTATTTTTTTCTTTTTTAGAGATGGAGTTTCACTTTTGTTGCCCAGGCTGGAGTGTAATGGCATGGTCTCTGCTCACTGCAACATCTACCTCCCAGGTTTAAGCAATTCTCCTGCCTCACCTCTCGAGTAGCTGGAATTATAGGCACCTGCCACCAGACTTGGCTAATGTTTGCATTTTTAGTAGAGATGGTTTTGCCACTTTGGTCAGGCTGGTCTTGAACTCCTGATCTCAGGTGCTCAACTCACCTCACCTCCCAAAGTTGGGATTACAGGCATGAACCACCACACCCGGCCCCACCTACCTCTTATGGTGTTTCAGTAGCAGCATCTATGTATTGAACACTTGCTAGGTGTCAGGCATTGTACTAAATTCTTTTCAGGGACTACCACTTTGAGTAATCACAAATATGTTGTGAGTTAGGGACTGTAACTTATCCCCACTTTACAGATGGGGCTCAGAAAAATTAAGTAATTGACCTAATGTCGATAAATAGCTAAGCAGAGGAATAAAATAGCATCTCCGTAACACCAAAGTATGCATTCTTTCCACCATGTCGTGTTGAAGACTAATTCAGCTTTAGTCTTTAGAATAAACACTAAAAAATGATTATGTAGTTAAATAATCTAACTACATAATCTAACTACATTCTTGCTTAGAATACTTAGAATCTAAGTATTCTAAGCAGGATTTCATGAGAATATGAATAAAGGGGAGGCAATTAGAATGAGAGAAAGTTACTGAAATGCTAAGATGGCCCACTTAAGGATGACCTTGTGCTTGAGTGCAGGTTACAGAGAGAGAGACAGAGGGAGAGAGAGAGAGAGAGAGAGAGAGAGAGAGAGAGAGAGAGAGAGAGAGAGAGAGAGACAGAGAGAGAGGAGTCTAAAACTCAGCTCCACTTAATGAGAATGCATGCAAAAAGAAGAAAAATGCTCTTTGGAAGTAATGATTTCCCTGTGACAGAAGCCCATTGGCTCAAACTTTTCTCTAGGTAAAAGTCCTACTGAGTCACCAAAAGAGCAGTGATACTCACAAGAGTCTTTAATTCTCCAGGCTAATGATCACAGTTGCATTGCTGCTTGTCACATGTCAGGAACCCCCAGTCTCTTATTCCCACATGCTTTCTGTTCCTTCTCTAAGGCAGAAGTAAGAAAGGATTAGAAGACATCGACAGGGAATGGTTTCTTCTTCTTCAATTCCAGCCTCAGTGGGGTAAAGTCAATTGGTCTGCACTTGATTTTTTATTTAACTTGTTTGTGCAGTAAAATGCTTTGGATGCAGATTAACTTTCCCCGTTCAATACTGCCTAATTGATTCACCTACCTTGAAGCAGAAGCTTGCAAGGCCTTTGACAAATAAGTTGAAAGGCTTCTTTTACTTCATAACTGCCTCTATGAGCCATCACTTAACCATGTCAGAGAATCCTATATATTCTCCAGTGATATAAAAACATACAGAGGCAGGGTCAGGAGAGACAAAGATCTTTCTTTTCTATTAGTAGTACACTCACTTTATTGGGTGCCTCTGTCCATCTGTGCTACTAAAACAAAATACCTGACATTGGTTAATTTATAAACAACAAACGTTTATGTTTCACAGTTGTTCAGGTTGATAGTCCATGACCAAGGTGCTGGAAGATTTGGTGTCTGGTGAAACCCCAGGCTATGCTTCCAAGATGGTACCTTGTTGCTGCATCCTCCAGAGGTCAAAATTATCCCCTTACATGACAAAATAGAAAAAAAAAAAAAAGGGCAAGAAAGTACTCCCTTCAACCTCAAGGTTGAAGGGATGCTAATCCTATTCATAAGGTTGTAGCCCTCATGACTCAATGAACTCCCCAAAGCCCCACAATACAATATTGTTACATTGGGGATTAATTTTCAGCATGAATTTAAAAGGGACACCATCATTCAAACCATAACATTGGGTGATTATAAAGGCGTAGGACAACAAATCCAGAGACAGTGCAGGAGATCACTATGTGTACAGCATAGTATGGACCAGAACTTGTTTATAAAAACACTCACCATCTTGATTATCTATCAGGAAAATCTGATGTGATAGATATTGCAATTCAAACGTTGGGGATATGGAAGTGATCCATAGAGAAGTTAAGTAACTTTCCAAAGGTAGCACAGTTAGGTAATGGTAGAGCTAAATTTCTAACCTGTATTTCTCTAACATCAATGCTCTCCCTGATTTTGCCATACTGCTTTTTCCCTTGTCGGTATAGAGTCCCTGTACATTTTCTCTTTAAAAAATGAAACTCAATAGTCGTTAAATCAGAAATTTAAAACTGAAGGCAAAGTCATGAACAAATTGTGACAGGATTGAGTCTCAGCAACCAAATTCAACTGCTTCTTCTATTGTGGGAAATAGCATCAGCCTAAAGCTGGAGGGGGGTGCTCTCACTAGGAGTATGTGACAAAGGGGCACTGAAGTGCAGTATGTGGAATGGAAGGTGACTTTGATCAATGAACAAAGCAGTTGCTCCCACAAGAAAGGAGCCTGGAACAATCAGCCCCTACTCCTGGCCCCAGGGTAAGGCAGCAGCCTGAGGGCCTGTCTCCAGTACAAAGCAAACACCAGGTTTCCTCTCCAAACCTGACTGTGTTGTTCCTATTTGATCACCAAATGGATGCACCTCCTGCAAAGAGAAAAGGCATCTTATAAACTTTGCTCACAGTTGTTCTTATGGCTGCCCATGATCAGACCCATCTTCTGTCTTTCCCTGCTGTGTTTTTTCCATAGTTGTATATGTACTCAAATAGACATGTTATATTCCCCTAGCCCACAGGTATTATACATACCAGAGACAGTGCTTACTAAGAAAGTTGCATACATTTCTGCTATTTACCGTACTCATCAACTGACTGCACGCAACAAGTGATGCGCTATCGTGAGCAATATAAAACGTGACTTTTACCTGTGAGGAGCTCATAGACTACTGAGAAAAAGAGTTGTAATAACATTGTAGCAGTGCAGTATATAATATGGAAGGTCAGTGTGGTGTTTTGGATAATCTAAAGAAGCGTAGTCTACAATGAGGGGTAGAATTAGAATGAAAAATAACTTTTACAACAGCAATATTATAGTGCACCCTATTCTTGCTAGATATTACTTTTGAGTACAGTATGAGCATTGGCAATACAGCAGTGAACAAGTCAGGCTACACGACTGCTCTAGTGGGAAGAAGACACACAGTAGACAAGTATTCAAATACATAAGATAATGTCAGATAGGAACTCTGGCTATGAGGAAAATAAAACAGGGTAATGTGGCATCGAGATACTCAGGAGCATGAGCAGAATTGAATTCTATGGTCAGAGATTTGGTATTTGCATTAAGAAGTCAGTGTACGATTAAATGCTACCTAGTTAAAATCATGAGAAAAATACCTTGGGCCAAAAATATCTCCAACGATGATATCCAAAATCTCACTGTTGTTTAGTGACATGGCGTGACAGCTAGGAAAATGCAATTTCAGATCTCCTACTGCCAGACACATAGTTTGCTGATGTCCCTAGCTACTGCCCCATGGATCCCCCAAGACTGCACTTCTCCTGTGCCTATCCCAGCCAATGGCTGCACACATTAGGGGTATTAAAGCAGGCCTACTCTAATGAGATAAGAAACTAGTAGAATAAACTCAACAGGCTCAAGGTCTCCCCATGGGGCTAGTTGACACTTTCTTAGAACTGTGATGCAGTCTAAAATTCCTCCTGCTCCAGTTTTCCTTCCTTCTCTCTTTTCTTCCACAGGTTTCCAACCTGCCGCATGGTCTAAAGGCGCTCTTTGCTTGTTTCCAATGCCAATAAATTCCTTATATCTTAGTCTTTCTTGGCTGCTGCTTCTGAGGCTTGGGGTCCACAATAGGGTCTAAAGCTCAGAATTCAGTGGAAGACTCATGATCTAAAATCTGGCTTCATTACAGGCAACGTCCAGAAGCATTACTCTGAATATGTTGCTTAAACACATGGAAATTGGAATACAATTTTGCCCAATACTTTTCTTTTTCTTTGTCTTTGTTTTTTTTCAGATGGAGTCTCGTTCTGTCACCCAGGCTGGAGTGCAGTGGCACGATCTTAGCTCACTGCAAACTCTGCCTCCTGGGTTCAAGCAATTCTCCTGCCTCAGCCTCCCAAGTAGCTGGGGCTACAGGTACATGCCACCATGCCTGGCTAATTTTTTGTATTTGTGTTTCACCATGTTAGCCAGGATGGGCTCAGTCTCCTGACCTCCTGATCCGCCCACCTCAGCCTCCTAAAGTTCTGGGATTACAGGTGTGAGCCACTGCACCAGGCCGCATAATATTTTTCTACTCTCATCTCCAGCGTGAAATTCTCCTACAACCTCTTTTAGTCTCATGTCCTTATTTCTCAATAAGTGAACTCAGTAATATCATAGACCCATTTTAGCCTTCCCTTCAATTAACTCTTAGGGTTTAGGCAACTATAATATTTGGTTGACAGGTTAATATTCACTACAATGCAAGACGTAAAAGATACCCTGGATATTGATAGGTTATCACTGATATGTAGACAACTAGTAGAATGTAAAGGTAGAAGTCCTACAGCATAATAAAGTCTTCAAGGTAAAAACAAACAAAACAGCAACGAAATGCCAAGATTGCATTAAGAAGCCTTCTTCATAAATACCTCTGTTTTTCTTTCGATATACATTATTTTGATAATGGTGCTGAGGTAAGAGGGCAGAAAGAGAAAGCTTCATGATGGCATGGCCATAAAGGCATGAACAAAATGCCCTAGTATTCTGACAAATAGATTCTTTTTGTCTTTTCTGAATGATCTTCAAGGGAACACAAGTAAAAAAGGGTCTTCTAGGTGCTGGTACCAGTAACATGACAATGAGGAAGGAGCAAACTTGAGGACATAATAAAAACTTCCAAGCAGGCAAATTATTATCTGGTGAGTCTATTGAGAAGACATAGGCAAATGATCAAGTTCAGAGTTCAGTTAAGAAATAATGCAGAAATACAGAAAGCCAGTTTACCTGGTGATGAGGTCCAAAGTCCCTAGAAGTACATATGATCACGAAGCTGCAGGATCCATAATGAGATTTTTATTTTCTGAATTTGATTCTTTTAAATGTTCTCATATATGATGCATTATAGAAAACTTATAAATACAGTTGCAATTTCAATCATATTAGGTTATGCCAGTGTAGTTAAAGAAGAAAACTAAAGCTAATATAAATTAGAAAATGAAAGACAAAAGAGATAAGGAAGCAAGAAGAGGCTGAAAGGGGTAAAAACAGCATGCACATATGAAAATTAACAGATAACAACTGATTGAGAAATACGTATAACTAAAGAGACTCCAAATTCCAAGTAAAGTGTAAGGCAATAGGACACCAAAGGACAAGGCATAATTTATGCAATATCGCTAAAGTACAAGCAGAGTCCATCACATTGAAGCCCATTCCAATGATAATGTAGGCTTGGGTGAACTGAGGAAATAAAAATATGACTGCTAACTCCTGTAATATAAAAACCTATGATAGAAGAAGTGGTTTCTACCTGAAGCAAAACTTTGTGACACCATCGCTAACAGCATTCTCACCACCCTGCGCATAGGAGATGTTAACTGGACACCTGGTTGCACTCCTAATGTCACCTGACTGCCTTACGAATTAATTGCAATCATTGTCCCAGATCCAAGACTGAAACTGATCTGTGTCTCACATCCAAGAATGTGAGATGTCACACCTGAAGTAAAATAAGGTGAGGAGTAAAAGTTGAATTGAACACACAAACAGAACCCTGTTAACTGAACAAGAAAGAAAGGCTTTTCACAGAAAACAGGCAGTGTGGCAGGAGCTTGTGGAGTTGAGAGGAAGTGACTAATAGCAATTGAAAGGCAACAGCTAGAATTGTCTCCCACCCTATGTTCTAGCTTCTAGTGAGTTAGATCGTTTTTATCTGTAGAATTATCTTTTCCACCGGAAATCACTTGTTGGGAGTGCCCTTCTTGATAGATCTAATAGGGAGCTTTTTAAAACCTCTTTCTGGGCCTGGTGCCGTGGCTCATGCCTGTAATCCTCACACTTTGGAAGGTTGAGGTGGGCGGATCATGGGGCCAGGAGTTTGAGACCAGCATGACCAACATGGGGAAATCTCGTTTCTACAAAAATACAAAAATTAGCTGGGTGTGGTGGTGCACTCCTATAATCTCAGCTACTGAGGAGGCTGAGGGAGGAGAATCATGTGAACCCGGGAAGTGGAGGTTGCAGTGAGCTGAGATTGCCACCACGGCATTCCAGCCTGGGCAACACAGTGAGACTCCATCTCAAAAACAAACAAACAAATGAACAAACAAAACGAAACAAAAACAGTATTTCGGATAGAAATACTGAAGAGAGTAGAATTTCTCCTCAATCTCATATGGGTGGTTTTTTTGTCCTGATGACTTCTTTGAGGCTTTGTCCTTTTCTTTTAGGTCCCAAAGACTCTCCCCAAAGCATTGGTTCAAAGACTTAAACAGTCCAAACTCCTTTCATTTATGTCAGAAGCTTTGTTTATCTCTAACAATGCAACCCGATAGCACACTGCTGCACTGCAAGTCCATCCCAGGTGAGTTACCAGGTATTGACGTCTAATTCCTTTGGCCACAATTCCTAAGACATGTCATGAAGTGATGCTGTCTGATGGAGCACTGAGCCGAGTCATTGATGCTGACCTTGTGCTGCCAATAAGAGGGAAGAGGTGCATAAAACATCAGATGAGCAAAAAGAACAATCAGGCATTTATAAAAACATTTGAGTAGTCTCCTGAAATTTTAAGAACATTCTATAGAGTAGTAAACAGTTCTCAAATAGCAAAGAAGTACCAAAGGATGACCAAGTGAATGGTGTAATAACTGTGGATGTTTTTATAGACTCTGTGAGGCATTGTTATACCATGGTAGTGATTATGTTGTAATTGCTACTGGCTCATTTAGTATTATTTTGAGTCTTTTTGTGCCTTCAAGTGAAACGACAGGAATTCTATTATTTGAATGTGTGCTGCAAATCAAAAATGTTTCTCATCATTGCTATATGGATTTGGCCAGACTGGTCTGTTCACTATGACTGTCATTCATGCAAGCCAGAGGGTTTGCCCATGACTGAGTACCTGTGAATGCCTTTTTTGACAAGGAAAACAGGTAAAGCTGAGCTTATTACCGTTGACTGTGGACCAAAGGTTCTATGGACTAGAGGTTGTAATAAATTATTTACATAAATTAAGAATTGAAAATAATTCTGAGAATATGTTCCAACTCAGTGGGAAATAAACATAGGACCACGTGGTAGACTGTATCTTGGTGACAAGATGGGGGATGGTGGCGCTTGTGCTGTGTGCTTACCATTAACTAAATATTGCTAAGAAAACTCTCATTTTATCCCACAAATTTACATAGCTAGGTGGTCATCATATTAGATTATTTCATTCACAGTGTCATCACAAGAAAGTGGAGATATGACTCCACGTCATTGTGGAGCATGGCCTCCCCTCAGCCTGGCTTCCAGACAACAGCTCAGCATAAATTTTTTTTTTTTTTTTTTTTTTTACCAGAGTTACCTCCTTCACACTGGCAATACCATCTTCCACATACTCCAGATACCATGCAAAGATATTACGTAAATCATCCCAAATCTTCAAAACGCTTTCATTATGTGGGTATTATTTTATTATGATTTTATGTAATAGTAAGTGGAGAACCTGAGACACATTGAGGTTATATTATATGCCAAAAATCATTTACTGGAAAGTAGCAAAACCTGAATTTGAACTCAGAATTGTGTGTTCTGAAGCCTGCATTTTTTCCTTTTCACTATCTCTCCTACCTGAGATCTCATTTTCAGAAAGATACTAGGTTTGTTTTTATATTTCAATTTTATTTGCATTCTCAAACATTTTGCTAAGGAATTAAGGGCAGTTATCCTCCAGGAATTACTAAGGAATTAATACAATCATTCTCCAGTTCTGGGAGATAGAGGAGGCTGGAGTGATTCACACTAGTGGCCCAGTTCTAAAAGGGACCAGGTAACTGAGCATTTTATTAAGTTTCTCTGTACATAGGAGAGTATAAGGCAAAGGCTGGCTTATTGGAATTAGCGTAAGGGTTAGGTTCAGTCAGCTGCAAGAAATAAGCCTAGATATAATAATTGGTGCACATGTTTGAACAAATAATATCATGGATGACATAGGGTTAAGTAAGTATATTAACTATGACAGGGATATGTCCTATTAAGGCATCTGTGTAATGTTAGACCAACAGTGGGGTGAACCAGTCTTGAGTCTTGTGAAAACATGCTAGACAAGCATGTATGGTATTTTGTTTAAAACATTTTGCAAACCTCCAGGGGAAGAAAGTGATCATAGAGACCTATATCAAGACGTGTTTTCTTAGAAGAAAAAAAACATGGGAGAAGGAGATGCTGAGAAAGGGGTATTGTGACAATTGAATCACTGCAAAGGTGATTCTGGAAGGCCAGAATAGACCTCCAGGGAAGTCTCTGGAGCTTTTCCAAATCCATTCCTTTCTCTAGTCATCAAGTGATGGAAGTTTGTTGAACATGACACCTGGCTGCTCTGCATTATGGATTTGAATGAAGAGACAAAAGATAGAGCTAATTGTTTCTCATGCATACAAGTTTAATTTGGTGCACTTTTAATTAGTGCTCTTATGGGACTGAGAATCAGGTACTTCTGCACAGGCAGCTCCTGACAGCAGGTGGCTGTGTAGAGGAAAGGGATTATTACAGAAGCCACTAAGGTCATGTTGGCATCAACCTAAGAGTTACACAGGATGTACTGGGAAATGTCAGTCCTGATGGCAACGGTGACCCATTCAAGGTCAAAAGCACGCAGCAGGATGTGATACATCGAAGCTTTGCCATCATGTAGAAGGCAGCTAGGTTCAGAACTGGTAGAAAAGGTTCACAAATAAAATAATTCCTGAGAAAGAAAGGGACTCACATGAGTTGAATAAGGTTTATCTGGCATAGGAGTACAGAGCCATAGGCTAAAGGCTTCATGGTTTTATTTTTTAAGACTCACAATGATCTCTCCTGCCTCACTTGCATTTCCAAATGTGGAAATTACGTTTGAGTAGTACTAAGTGATTTCCCCAACTTAACAAAGCTAGTTGGTACTAGAATCAGGCATCAAACTCAATTCCATCTCACTCCCAGGTTTAATTTCCTGTCTTCCCAGTTCCCAACCTCAAACATTCTATCATTTCCGGCTACTTTAGTAATAATAAAAATATTCACCTTGAGAGAGAAAATGTAAAGAGTGATCTTGCTATGAAAATTACCAGTTTAATGTCATTGTGGATATTACTTAGTTTTATAATAATTAAGTTTAATTTTTGCATCTAAATTTGGATTTAATTTATCAAATACTTACACAGCATCTTCTTGCACAAGGCTATCTAGAGGATATGGCATGAAACCCACTGGTAAAAAAGACAAGGTATTTCTCTAGAAGCTAGCAACCTATAATATATGTTACATTAATGGATTTGTGGAACACCTGTAGGCAATACCTTGTTAAACCTTTTTTCCCCAAATTTAAATGTTTTCTCCATTATAAACTAATATGTATAAAATAAGTATACAAAGTATAAAATAAGTATAATGAGTATAAAATAAGTCAAGTAGACTAGAAAAAGTGTTAAATGTAAGTTGGGCATTATGACCCTTCAATGTCCTATTGAAGCAATGCGATGGAAAAAATTTGGTAGCTATTCAAATTTTATTAGATTGTGCTCATTCACTTAAAAAAAAAGTAGCTATTTTGCCAACATGCTCAGAATCCCAAAGGTGCTAACTTTGAAACCTCGGTCAAGAAGGAAGGTGTTTAGTGTTGTCAAAACACTCTTAACAGCACATCTGTCTCCACATCCCTTTCCATAGCTTTAGTATTTTTCTACAAAAAAAGAATAATTCAACCTAAATGATTTTTTTTCTTTCTCTTAAGAACAACAGGAAATCCTGATAAACGCCTTCTCTTCATCATCATGTCTGAACGGCTGCCATAGCTCCCAGTCTTGACTCTATTTTTATCCTTGACTC
>NW_022437016.1:3689156-3760626 GCF_009761245.1 Sapajus apella | reverse complement strand
TTTTTTTTTTTTCTTACAATCTGTTTGCTGAATAACCCAGAGCTCTTGACTTGCAGAGTTTCCCACAGTCTGGCTTTTGTTAATTACATGGTCATGGTGCAGGTCAACACATTCCTTTGCCCTGCAAATTGACAGCTGGATCCAGAGTCCTGATCACACTTATGTTCAATCCCTTTGGTAAGACTAGAGGAGGTGCTGTGTGCTTTCATCTGTCTTCTTGCCTTTTTTCTTTTTTTGAGATGTTCTCAGTTGTCACAGCTCAATGCCAGAATCCATTAGTTAATTTAGCTGACAAATATTTATATTAACATTATTTTATTTCTATCTTTGTTTAAGAGTTGGAGTAATTTTAAAAAGAAATTTTTCCTTCATTTACTGTTTGATCAGACAGTGGCCCAGTTCATATGGAAAAGGTAGTCTAGACATTTTAATTGTTTCCCCTTAATTACCAGATTTTCAGGTAAATATTTGGTTTCCTATTATCCTCCAAATGTAACCAATTAGTTTTTGCTGCTATTTCATTTTATTTTAAATATCATCTCAAACTCATGGATAGGTTTCAATTAATTTCGATTACTATTCATTTTGAAACTCACTTGTCTCCTCTTTGGGCAGTGAGATCCTCCTGATGAATGCCTCTTGGATCTATTTGACATGTCTTTAGGAGTCTTGATTGTTTCCCCAATATCCAGAATGACAAGATGTTCTAGGATCATCTTGAATATTTTCAAACCTGATGGTAGCCATTTCTACAAAAAAGTTTGCTGTCTTTTTTCATTAAGTGAAAAATGGTACTTTGAAGCCACAATCTGTATACTACCTGTGCTCATCATTACTACTCTAGTTATTGCTAATTACTCTTCTTTGGACAGAACAAAAAGAAAAAAAAAACTATATAGGTGTAAATATAGATATTGATATCTATAAACAAATATAGGGAAAAAGCATTATATGACACTTTCAACTCAAACTTAAAATGATGGGGCCATTATTTGTTTGTTTCTTTTTCTTAAAAAAGCTTGACTTCTTATATATAATATCTGCATCATCCTTTTTTTTGCAAAGAAAGAATCTTGATTCTTGAGGAGATATGGGATAATATAATTAAAGTAGTTCATATGCTTTCATTTACTTCATCCCACATTATCTACACAGTATTCTTAGAATAACAATATTAATATTACCACCACTCAGAGCAATTAAAAAACAAGAGCTTATTTGCTCTCCCTCTCTCTTAATTTTTATTGATATACTCTCATTGTCTGGGCATAGTTCTTACACAATATATTCCCTTATAGCAAACCTTATATTATTTTAGTTCTACAAGTAACTACACATTTTGTGCTATTTACTAGTTCTTAGTTCAAGGGTTTTATTTTTTATATTTTGGTTGGAAGAAGTTGATTCTTTAGTAGATTCCTTATGAAGAGATTGTTAGAAGAACATTCCCTTAGTTTTTGTCGGTTGATAATGATTTGTTCTCTTTGTAATTCAGCATCAATCTTGCTGGATAACAATTCTTAGCTCACTTATTCTGTGTTTAAGTATTAAATATATTATTCCATTTTCTTCTGACACAAGGAATTGCTGCTGAAAAGTTCGATGATGATTTTTCTTTCCCTTATAAATCACTTGATCTGTTTGCTTAGATGCCCAAAGGACTTTTCTTATTTAGTCTGGCAGTTTTATAGGAATATGTCTTGGTGTGATTTTCTTGGGTCAATATTCTCAGGTAAGTAATATACATTTTCAATATATAGTTTAAAATCTTTTTTATTTAAAGAAAGTCTTATTGAATTGCAACTTTCTTTATTTGTTCTTTTCCTGTGAGGGTTTTTCTCTTGTTAGTGACTTTAGTATGTATAATAGATCTTGGCTTATCTCAATATCTGTCACTATGTCAGATTATTTTTATTTTTGTTAATTTCTTTCTTTTTCCTCCTTTATGCCATCTATTTATCTTAAAGGATTCTTTGACATGTTTACTGAATCTTGTGTTTCTTCTGGTCAGGATTTCATATGTCAAATTATTTCTTTTTACTTTTATATTTCCCTTTATTTCATCAATTCATTTTTGTATTCCTTCCATTCTGACTTTTCCTTGTGTTTGGGTTCTTACAACATTTATAAATCTCTTTTATTTTGTTGTATGCAGAGATAGTTTACAGTTTTGCTCTGTTCTGTGTGCACGCTCTTTGAAATTCTTGATGTGTATGTTCCTGATGCTCCTTAGTCTTGTAATAACTATGTGTGAAATTTAATCTCAATATATTTCTGTTGTTTATATTTAATGTGAGATTAGTTTTTTTGAACTTTTAAATGGAAACATGGTTTGGTGTAGCTTTTTTTCTTTAACTTTTCTGAGCTCTGTCAATTGTTATAATAATAGAATGTTAAAAAATACAGTAGCTTATTTTCTGAGATTTTCTGGTTCTGTTCCCCTCTCCACTTTTTTTTTTAAAGTTTCTTTCCTTTGTCCTTATTGTCATGTCACTGTTTTTCACAGTTTTTATTCCATTTCAAGCAATTTCTCGTGAGTGTGAGTGTGAGGCCTCCTCCCAGAAAGAAGCTCTGGTTAAATCACGTGTTCAGTGTGAATTATCTGCTCAAGCTCCAGTAGCCCTTGCTGTAGCCTCCTTCCAACCATCTGGCCAAGCTCTCTTCACCCTCTTTCCTCCAGTTGACCTGCTGTGTTTCTAGGGAATCTCTGTTGACTATTTTGGGTTTTGATTTCCTGTTGCTTCCCTGGGTTTTCTGTAACACAAATGTTGGTATTATGTAGCTCCTGTGGATGCTGGCAATTTGCTTATATAGTTTAGTGTTTCTGAGGATATCTGGTGAGCTCATTTTGTCACCATGTAACCCAGTCATTTCTTGGTTTTGCTATCTAAATTATCTGCTGTAGATGGAGATTAAAAGAGAACAAACCTATGCCATTTTCTCCGTCTTCCCAGAATTCCTCATGGTAACTTTTCTTATGCAAAACGCATTATGTCACATTGTCATCTAAAACTCCCCTAGAGTTTTCATCTCATTTATAATGAAATTAAAACTTACTAATCTAATTTATAAATTCCTTTAACATTTGTCCACTACCCATCTTTCTAAATGTATGTTTTCCTGTCCTTCTTCCTTAGGAAATTCTAGGACTTTCTCTTCTAGACTCTATATTCTCTCTGTATGTTCTTTCTTCTGATTTTTCCATGTATTCCTCATTTTATTACAATGTTTGCTAGTGTCTTCTTCTTCAAGAGGTCCTCTCAATCCATACTCTGTAAAGAAGACACCACCAAGTCACTGTCTATTATATTTCCTATATTCATTATGAACTCAGCACTTACCACTAACTAATATTGTTGTGGCTTACATGTTTATTTATGTGTTAATTTAGGAGTCAACACACTATAGCCTGAAAACCAAATCTGCCCAGTCACCTGTTTTTCTAAACGGGATTCGTTGGAACACAGCCATTTATTTCAGTGCTGCCTATGACTGCTTTTGTACTATAATGGTAAAGTTGAGTAGCTAAACCAGAGACCATATGGCCCTCAAAGCATAAAATATTTATTGTCTAGCTATTTACAGAAAGAAAGTTTCCAAACCTCCTGTTAGTTCATTGTTTGTTTCTTCCCACTAGGATATAAGTTTCAGGGAAACTCGGGCCAAGTCTTTTTTTTCTTCACTCCTTTATCTCCCTCATTAAGATTAGTAGCCAACATATGGTTAGCAATCTCTAAATATTTGTACATGAATTAACCTACATCTTGAATTGTCAGCATCTTTTAAAGGTATCCATGTAGCTTTTATTTTTTAATAGATTAATAAAATATTAGTAATAATTATATTCAATTCCCCACTCAAATAGCCAGTTGACCAAAGTGAGATTAGGCTCTTAAGGCCAATGATTCTGATAAGGACTTCAGAGAATTCGTATTTTTGCAATGATTAGCAAATATATGCATGTATAAATGTTTGGAAACACATTATTTCTGAAGTCAAGGTACTAGATTTAAAACTCAGTTCTACTACCAAACTGGTGATGTGGACTTGTGCTAATTACTTTACTTCTCTGGATCCCCCATTTATTAGTCTGTAAAATAACATTGATGGAATATATGGAACACCTACATTAGGGGGTTATAATAAATGTTAAATAAGAAGAGTGTCAGTCCACAATAAGGGCTTTGTCTATGTTAGATCATGATGAAGAGGGTGAGAGCGATGCTGATGATTACAATGATGGAAGGAAAAGAGTTAGGAGAAGGAAAAAGAAAGAAGAGATGAAGCAGGAAATGGTAATCCTGGTAATAATAAACCTAAAAACTTTACTTACTAATGTCATAATATGTTCCAGTCACTATGATTTGTCGTTTCCATGGATCACAGAATTTAATCCTTCCAAATTTTGAGAAAGCAGGTTATATTATATTACAGATGAAGAATCTATATCTGATTATAGGCTAAATTATCTTTAAAAAAGAGCATGGAAAAGGTGCAAATTCAGATCTCTGTACTTATGTAGTATTCCTCTCCAACTCTAAATGTCTTCCTAAAGATCTATCCATTTCCTGTTTAATATGCGAATTGCACACATTTCTGCCCATATATGTCTTCCAGGTCCCATTTCTGAACGTGTTTTAAGTATATGCAGTTTCATATTTGCAATCTTCAAGTATTGCTTCAGATTCTGAAATCATCCCTGTCTTCTTCCCTGGAAACCCACATTTAGTTTCCAGATCATAGTCAGCTGTCAGAAGAAATCAATTGGAGAGACTGATTTCCACTGAGGTGTTCACAATGAAACCTGCTTAATTGCTGGTAATTCTCTGCTCACAAGTAAGCTTCCGTAAGTTTGGATTTTGTAACTTCAAGCTTGTTGGCATAGGAAAGGTGCCAACCTCGTGTCAGGGGCTATTAATTTGGATCTTTGTAATAAAAAGAATATTGACTGCACTGAGCCAAAAACAGCTGTAGCCTCCATAGCCTCAGGTCTCCCAACGTCTGCTGTGCACCAGGAAAAGTGAGGAAGTTTATTAGTAGTAATAGCTAGTATTGGTAGAGTGATAGCAGTAGTAACAGTAGTTAGTAGTAGGAATAATAATAATAAGGATCGACGACTTAAATGCCAAGCAGTGTGCTGAGCCTATTACCTCATTATCTAATTAAGTCTCTCTACAATAGTTCTATGGGGAAGTAGTACACCAACCTTACCATCTTGATAGAAAGGTGAGAATTAAGACTGATTAAGTGACTTGCCCAAGTTCACACTGTGATTAAAGAACTGGGTCTAGGCCTATATCAAATTTTGCTAAATTCTGAAGTTGCTTTCTTTCTTTTTAAAAAAATTAATTTATTTTTTAAATTGTACTTTAAGTTCTGGGGTACATGTGCAGAACATGCAGATTTGTTACATAGGCATACATGTGCCATGGTGATTGGCTGCATCAATCACCCTGTCATCTACATTAGGTATTTCTCCTAATGCTATACATAGCCTAGTGCACCACCCCCTGACAGGCCCTGGAGTATGGTGTTCCTCTCCCTGTGTCCATGTGTTCTCATTGTTCAACTCCCACTTTTGAGTGAGAACAGGCAGTGTTTGGTTTTCTGTTCTTGTGTTAGTTTGCTGAGAATGATGGTAGCCAGCTTCATCCATGTCCCTGCAAAGGAAATGATCTCATCCTTTTTACGGCTGCATAGTATTCCATGGTGTATATGTGCCACATTTTCTTTATCCAGTCTATCATTGATGGGCATTTGGGTTGGTTCCAAGTCTTTGCTATTGTGAATAGTGCTGCAATAAACTTACATGTGCATGTGTCTTTCTAATAGAATGATTTACAATTCTTTGGGTGTATACTCAGTAATGGAATTGCTGGGTCAAATGGTATTTCCAGTTCTAGATCCTTGAGGAATTGCTACACTGTCTTCCATAATGGTTGAACTAATTCACACTCCCAGCAACATGAAGTTGCTTTCTTTTAACCACTTCTGCAATATTACCTCAGAAGTTTCTATATAAAGAATGTCAGTGCTAAACTGAAGAGTTTAGACCTTCAGTTTAATTCATCCCATTTTACAGATGGAGGAATTAACGTCCACCAGAGGTGAGTGTTCTCCACTATCCGTCAATATCATGATATTTTTTATGCCGTTCCCCAATAGGCTCACAATATACATAAACATTCAATATTTATATTAAAACTCCATCATAAGCTGTAATCCACCCACTCCCCACACACATACCTGAATTACTGACCAAATATATTCAGTAGCATGCTGGCAAATGTTTAACAATTTGTTCTCCAGGATAGGGTTAGCCTTGATCTGTGACGTTTGCCAATTTTCATAGTGTAACACACCCTCTTGGCTAGGTGTGACCCATCCATGTGTAAATACACCTATCATTGCTAGTGTTGTGACATCACTTGACCAGAGTTGTGGATAGATGCTTGCAACAGGCTTGGGCAAGTTGGTACAAGCAACATGTGCTACCCTCCTTCTCCATACCCATTTTATTTTCTATCATGCCCTGTATTTTCAGAATGTAAGAATGTTAAAATGTAAGCTAAAACTAGAAAATACCCTAAGCCCACACTGAAGTGAAGACACCAATGTGAAACACCCTATAATATACGATAATGCAGAAGTACTCAAAATGCATATTTCCTATTCCCTAGAAGCTGTATCTTTTCTATATCAATATGGAAACCGGAATTTATATTTGCTATAGACTGAATGTTTGTAAATCAACTTTCTCTAAATTTTATGTTGAAACTCCAGCCCCAGTGTGGCTTTGAGATGAAACATCTAAACATCTGTGCAAGTAATTAAGGTTAATAAGGCCATAAGGGATATGATTATTGCCATTTTAAGAAGAAACACCAGAGAGGGAGTTCTCTCTCCTCTCTCTCTCTCTCTCTCTCTCTCTCTCTCTCTCTCTCTCTCTCTCTCTCTTTCTCTCTCTCTCTTTCTCTCTCTCCTCCATCTACACACAAAGGAAAAGTTGTATGATAACATAGTAATAAGGCAGCCATCTGCAAACAAGAAAGACAGCCCTCACTAGAACATACTTTCTAGCACCTTGATTATGGGTTTCTAGCCTCAAGAACTCTGATGAAATAAATGTCTGTTGTTTAAGCCACCCGGTCTACTCATGTAGATAAATAAAGCATTTGATAACATCACTATGTGATCCTGAACAAGTCTCTTATTTCCTCTGAGCCACATGTCAAAGAAATGGTTGACCTAAATATTTATAAGATGCCTTATTGATTTAATTTCCACCTTTTGTGGTTGGAGCATTGTCACTTACCTTTTCTAGCTATAGTGTTTTAAAGATATGTTGGGAATTTTACACAAACATTCCAGGCTGTTTTGAATCTTAATATTGACATACTAGATTAAACATTATTTTTTAAGTTATAATATATAGTGAAATATTTATAATTAAAAAGTAACTCCAAGGAAATCATAACTCTTGTCTCTGATAAGAGAGAATGGAATTCAAATTGTCCATCATTGGTTGTGAAGCTTTATCAGAGCAGGTGCATTGGAATCACCTGGGATAACTTATTAAGCTACAAATTCTATGGTGAACCGCAAGACCAAATCTTGCAAATCTATGAGACCATTTATCATTATTAGTGTAAAATAGCTATAAAGTAGCAATAAGCATAAAGTGTGTATATAGTAAGTAGAAACTGATTATGCACTGGGAGTTAGGAGAGCTATGATGTAGTTTGAGCTCATGATCAAATAATCCAGTGACCTTGAATAAGCCATTTCTTTTTTCTATGTCTCAGTTTCCCCATCTGTAAATAAACGAGCTGGGTTAGATGGTCTTTAATCTAACAGACAGCTGTAAACATTTTAAGTACCTAGGGATTAATATCAGGATGTTAGATGCTTCATTCAATGTCAATAGTTCAGCAGAACATAAATTAGTGGAAATGTATGAAGCTCAGCAGATCATGACATTGACAGCTCTATCATCTAACTCATCTTAGATTTAGGTGGGGCTTAACATCCACTAGCTATTTTGGCTAAAGAGAATTTGGATCCAGGCATTGTCACTGCTCTGATTTTTATCATGAGGTAGCCTCTTTTTTGCATGAGTCAAAAGTTAATTGAGAAGTCAAGCAGCAAAATAACTTTCAATGCTCAGATCCAGCACCCCTAAAGAACTCCTGTTATTTCACTATAAAGGTTATTTAATAACACTCTCTGGATTTTTGTTGTTATATAAATTTCTCAAGGGTCTCAAATATTAAACTTAACAAAAATGTTTTTCTTACCAGAACTCAGAAGAGAACTATATAATACCTGGAATTTTAAGGGGAGGTATGTACAGACAGGAGGTACCTATAGAATCTGTCAGGATTGTTGTAAAACTCAAATAAGGAGATGACATTCTGAAAACTATAAAACCCTGGGTTAATATATTTTGTATGTTGTGATTATATATATTTTTCCCTAAGAATGTTCTTGTTTTCTTCCATCACCCTGAGAAAAGAAAATTAAACAAATTTCTATTAAGGTGCAATGGTTTAGACCATTTACATCTTAAGATGTAAATTCAGTTGTGAAATCTATCCAAGCAGTGCTAGATGAATCAAAGCATGGTAATCAGAAAGCATGAGGGAATGTACTTCAACTAGTCTTCTATTCAGAGTTGAGAGTTCAGTGTGTTTGTGCATGTGTGCATGTACCACATGTATGTGTGCATGTTTGTGTTATGTGTTTGTAAACTTCTCAGCTCTATAGATTGTTTTTTTTGAAAACATTTTTTGAAAACAAAAGACGGTGTTTTCAAAATATGTTTGAAAACAAAAGACGCTGTTAATGGAGAAAGAAAAATGCACTTCTGAGAGATTTATTCTATACTTCTGAAAGAATTAGAACTTCAGGCTTCATCATTACTTTCCAGGTATTGAAACTGGCTGCTCTTATTTAAAGGTGGAAGTATTCCATTGATCATGTCTGTAGATCACTGAAATAGAGTTTTTGGCAATATTGAGTAAAGGGCATGTCTGTGTGTTTTTGTGGTTGAGTCTGCAATCACATATACTCTTATTTCATTAATTCATACAAAAAATTAATAAAACAATGAGTACAAGCAGTCTCCCTCAAATCTATTATCAAGAAGTTAAGGACTACACAAGTTCTGGTGGGTCTTGGAATCCCTTCACTGCTACTGAGAATGGTGATCGGTTTTATTTTCATGGGGTTTCATCAGCTTTTCTGAAATCATCTGGAGCGCTGTCATGATCCAGTGTGAAATGATGAGATGGGCAGGAGTCATAAACCTTATCTTTTTGGCCAAAGAGATAGATTAACTGAGGCAAGACTGAGCCCTTTCTGAATATGCTTTGGTATTTCAAAACTGAGCAGCTTAGATCAGGTCAGCAGTTACAAATAGGTGGCGTGAGGACTGATTGTACCAAAATCACCTTTAAAATTATGTTTAAAAGATAGAATCAGTTAAATGCAGTATGATATCCTGAATTGAATACGGCAGCAGAAAAAGAACATTGATGAAAATGCTGGTGAAGTCTAAATAAAGTCTAGAGTTCAGTTAGTAGAAATATATCTGTCTTAATTTCTTAGTATTGTCAAATATGCCATGGTTGTCTATGATGTTAATTAATATTAGGGAAATTTGGGGTAAACACTCTGAATGACTATTTTGTTAGCTAAAACCATGACAAAATAAGTTTAATTAGAAATATGGAATCTGTGTTCCTATATCAAAATGGCCCTGGTCCTACAAAACTCCTATTGGAAAAACATGATGTAACCATAATGTAAAGCCAAAGATAGGATGCATGGAACCAGAGGAATCATACCAACTCTTAAATATGTTATTAATTCATGAGCCACATGGATCCGAATTTGTGGATTATCTATGCCAGTAGGTATCAATACTATCCTTGCCTTAGCCTTATCAAGGGAGAATTTTCAAACTCCAGATTCCATGATTCCCTAGATAAAGTAAATCAGAATGTTGGGGTAGTGGAGAATAATCAGATCTGTATGGTTTATTAAAGTATCTATGAGTAATTCTGATGTACAACCAGACATTAAAATTATGAAAATACGGGTTTCAATTAAGGGACACCACATAAGGCTCAGGCACTCAGCTACTGTAGTGAAAGCAATGCCTGTGAGCTAAGCATATGAGCAGCTGTGACTAGATTATGTGAACTGTAACTCATGTTTTGTTTTCTGAATATCCCTAAATCTTCAAAGATTCTATAGTAACATCTTATTTAATATCCATGTAAACTGGCTCACACTACTTTACACATATTGTTGGGATTCCAGCATCTCTTTCATCTATCCCAGTAGCATTTCAGTGAATTGCCATGAGGAAGTATGAGGTGGGCTGTGCTCCTGCCAGCTTCTTCAGTGACACATCTTAACTCTCACACTTAACTTTGTAATGTAGGTACTTGGTGCAGAAAGGGCTCAATCTTTTTGCGTATAACCCAAGTTAAGAAAAGTACGACAACTCTATTTCCCTGACTTACCTATACTGTCTCCCCAGGTCTTCAAGCTAGATCCTTCCACCCCCAGTACTTATGTCTGCTTCCATTCCTTCATGGGAGCCAAGGGCTTCACATAAGTTGAAGACTGATACAGCCTTCCCTCTTTACTCAGATAAAAAAAATTCCACCCATCCTTCAGACGTCGGTTAAAATCCTGCTTTGTTTATAAAATATTTCTTGGCATCATTTGTTTTCCCCTTTTCCAAATTCCAATATTATATTTGGTGCTACAAAATTAAGCAATTAATTCTGGTTTACATATTCTTGTTCTCTGTCTTCCACGTGCACCAGGAAGCAGTGAGACACAGAGAAAGGGAGACAAGGAAAGTAGTCTTATACAACCAAGTCAGCTTCAATCTCTACCTGAGCCTTATGCTTTTTTCCTGATAATTAGGGCCAGTAATATTTATTTTGTAAAGCGATTGCCTAGTTTATATTGTGAAGCCTTTGTAAAAGTGTTTAGAATATTATTGGTGGATACTAAATAATTGTCATTTTGTTTTATTTCTTTCCTCATTTATATTTTTGCATTCAGTTCTGCCTAAGTGCTAAACTTGTCATAAAACCTAATATTTATCAAGCACTTTATAGTTCATAAACTCTTATAACAATCTGGTGAAATATGTATCCAAACCTCACTTTGTAAGTGAAAAGCGTGATGAGATACTGAAAGGTTAAATACCTTCCACAGATCACATTTATGGAAAAACCTGCTAACATAGTCCAGCCCTTGTTGCCAGGCTCCTTGCCAAATATTATACCAAATATTTGTAAATTAATTCTTAGCCATTTTTCCAAAATAAAAGGGTTACCCTCTATAAGCTAGGCTCTCAGCTAAGCATTCAGGGTACAGTAATGAATGAGAGACCTAAACTGTGTCCTTATTGAACTTAGAGTCTAGCAACTGGAACAATGTCTAGGCAAGGTTGGTAGGAATGGACCCATTTGTGTTGATGTCAACCTCATTCTTGCTAACTCCAGTACTATGGAGTATTGTTATAAGAGTGATGGGTTAACCTGAGTCAGCAACATTTCCAATATATGTGGACTTTATGATCATGAGTCGTCACTGACAGTGTCAGTGGCAGGACTGAAATTAACTTACCCTTATGTCCATTAAACCTGCAACCTTGTCCTCATTAGCACATGTCAAAACCTCCCAGAAACTAAGCACTATCACAAGACATTGCTACAATTATTAGAAATAATAATCATTAACTCCATCTTCTTCTTTAACAGGAGAGTGATTCTTTGGTGCAGAAAGATCTCTCGTATAGTCTCACTATCCCTTGGTCATCTTGACCTAGATATGTCCTTACTTGTGGTTGGTGCCTTGTTACAAGGTGGCTCTAAAGGACACTCAGCAATGGATATTAGGCAGTAGAGACCCTTGTCTTTACTGCCATAGTGTGGTGTATTGAAAAGACTATGAGATGGAGGTTTGAGTCTGCCTCTCCTCAATCCTGTATATGTTTCAAATCTGGTATACTTGTGCTCCCATTGAGGGATTATACTTATGCCTCAATGCCAGCTTTCCACCAATATGCTAGCTGAAATGTTTGTAATCCAAATACAGGAGTTTTTTTTGATCTACCTTCAAGCACTTGCTACTTCTCACATATGCCACTTCTTTTTTATTGCATTTTAGGTTTTGGGGTACATGTGAAGAACATGCAAGATTCTTGCATAGGTACACACATGGCAGTGTGATTTGCTGCCTTCCTCCCTATCACCTATATCTGGCATTTCTCCCCATGCTGTCTCTCCCCAACTCCCCAGGCCCTTCTGTCTCTCCCCTATTTCCCCCCAACAGACCCCAGTGCATAGTGCTCCCCTCCCTGTGTCCATGTGTTCTCCTTGTTCAACACCCACCTATGAGTGAGAACATGCGGTGTTTGATCTTCTGCTCTTCGGTCAGTTTGCTGAGAATGATGGTTTCCAGGTTCATCCATGTCCCTACGAAGGACACGAACTCATCGTTTTTTATGGCTGCATAGTGTTCCATTGTGCATATGTGCCACATTTTCCCTGTCCAGTCTATCATCGATGGGCATTTGGGTTGGTTCCAGGTCTTTGTTATTGTAAACCGTACTGCAATGAACATTCGTGCGCATGTGTCCTTATAGTAGAACAATTTATAATCCTTTGGATATATACCCAGTAATGGGATTGCTGGGTCAAATGGAATTTCTATTTCAAGGTCCTTGAGGAATCGCCACACTGTCTTCCACAATGGTTGAACTAATTCACAGTCCCACCAATGGCACTTCTTTATAATTTATACCAACTTATACATGTTTGGGATCAGGGTGTTTGTGGAAATCTTTCTTACCTTTAAGGAAACTAACAATGCATCCATATTTTCTTTTTTCCTGTCTATGACTTAGTTTGCTTTTTTCTTTTTTCCTGAAGGAAAAGGGTTCCTCAGAGCACTTAGTCCACCATGTTCTTGGAAGACTAAAGCCTGTATGGGGATTTATATCATTAAATTCATCTTGACTACTTACTAGGGGCAATTTACTTTTTATGTTCTCATTAATCACAGAAGCAAATGATAGGATTTAGCCAGCATCTTACATTTCTGAAACTATTTGACTAACAGTAACAATTGAGGAAGTGATAGTGAAAGAGTACATTCATAGTTTCATAAGAAAATAGATTTTGATAATTTAGAAGTTACCTAACAACGGGAAATACCCTGTAGCTCATTCTCAGTAATTTTTGTTTGGTGATTCTTTAATTAATTAAAATGCTTTTGCATGTTTTCTTGTGTGCAATCTGACTCCTCTAATTGAAAGTCCTCTAAATAAGACTCCTCTCTTCTCAATTTAAGTTTATATGTAGCAGTTTGTCTGTAAACTAATTTTATAATTAGGAAATTTAAAAAAGAAAGCACACAAGCAAAAACAGCTAGCAATGATGATAATAATACAGGCTCAATTTTCATTTTTCGATGCTTGAATTATTACGTTTTTAAGTTTCTATTATTGTTTAGACCCTGGATGTGTATTTTCACACGTGTGTACATCTAAATGACTGACTTTGTACATTGGCCCAGTTTGACAAAATAGTTTAAGGGGGAAGCTTGAGATGCGGAAATGTTGAGATGTTCAGGTAGAAACATAGCCCAACTTTTGAGCCACTGTGAAATACAGGGTGGTTTTGGTCAAATTTGTCATTAAGTGTGTATTGATAGCGGAAGTTGCACACAGTGAGGCAGAAATAAAATATAATCCATGTTGGGGTGGGGATATATTTCTGAAATCAATTATTACTGAGAGTGGTTTAAGAATGATAGGGTGGGGCCATCCTGAGACTCTAAGCAACAATAAAACCTGTTTACCCAGCTGAGTCAGTGCCACAACAGAGCCCCTGGAGATCAATGAGCATATGGTTTAATCAACACACTTGGAGACATGGCACACGAACAGTCCCTGCACAGCTGGTGTGCTCAGCACCATGCTGAGATGGAGCAAGGTAATCATTTTGTACACAACTTGGCTCTTCCTAGCATCGTTTCCCCATAACACCCATCTTAGCCAGTAAATCTTACAGAACCAGGATTCATCTGTAAGATTCACAGGGCTGGAGCCTGTGCCAACTGCCTTCAGGAAAACATAGAGGACAACATCTGATGCCATATATAGCACCATTCTGGAGGCCCATCCTGTGCTAAAAATAATGCAATTGGGATGGGTGATAAATAACTAGGGTGATCCCTATTTCTAGTCCATTTCTCACTTTTGTTTTCCTGACCTGCAAACCTGCATCCACAACAGCCTCCTGGAACCTTATATGGAACATAAATAAAATTGAACTAATAATATTCTCTGTTCTATGCCTGGTTTTGCTCTCACATTCCCTGGCACAACCAATGGCAGGCCCATCCTACTTATTTCAAGTCTAAATGTCAGACTTTCCCTTCACTATATAAGCTTCAAGGGGAAAAAAACGGGACTCTGATACATTCACAGTCATATCTCAGGAAATCTAAGGAGATATTTGTTGAATGAATAAATGAATGAATGAACTATCAGAATACCAAAAATTGCTGCATGCAATATAAAATTTCATTAAGAACATAAAGTGAAGTTAGAAAAGACAAGTATGTAAGTTTTATCTGATGGAAATTACACAAATCGAAGAACAGATAGCCCTCCTCTGTCTATGTATGAGTTTAATATTGCTGTTGTAACAAATTACCACAAATGTAGTGGCCTAAAACAACATGTTTTAGTATCTTATTGTTCTGGAAGTCAGAAGTCTAAAACGAGTCTCACTGGGCTAAGATTAATGTGTTGGCACAGCCACATTCATGTCTGGAGGCTCCAAAGGGTGAATCAATTTTCTCGCTTTCCAGCTTCTAGAGGCTTGGCCATACCCCCTGGCTTGTGGTATGTTTCCATCTTCAGAGCCAGCAGTGGCTCAACAAGTCTTTCTCATGCTTTGATCTCTCTGGCTCTGACACTCTGTCTCCCTCTTCTCCATTTAAGGACGCTTATGATTACATTGTATTCATCCAAATAATCCAGGCTAATCTTTTCTTTAGGTCAACCGATTAGCAATGTTTCAATGTTCATCTGTACTCTTAATTCCTCTTTTCCAGGCAACATAACATTTGACACATTCTGAGTTCTAGGACATTGACATCTTTGTGCAGCCATTATTCTGTTCGCCACAGCAGACTAGACTAATAACCACAAATCTCAAATCATCCTAGAAGACGAAATTGCCCTGATTATGAGAAAGGTTGATCAAATATGTGTCGTCTATAATCCCTCTTCCCATCTTGGCATGTTGAAGTGAGAGCTATTCTTCAAGAATTACCTTAAATGCCTCCTTCTTTATTATTATTTTCTCAGTTGTCCTTGTGGGTATATCCATCTTTCTCCTTAAATTTCTGTTGAATTGCATTTGTGTGATAAGTCACTTTAAAGCCTGTATAATGGTTAGATGCACTCATGTAATGTATCTCTTCTCTTTGAATGTAAGCTTCTTGAGGACAAAATTCATTTCTGAACCAATATTGAGATAAAACTTCTTCATAATACCTTTGTGACTTTAGGATTTCCATTTCCTTGTGTGTGTATATATATATATATATAAATATATATATATATCGAGTTTTCTCATAACAATTATTAAGCACTCCTGACACATGGTGGGGGCTGCTCAATGAATGTTATTTTTCTTCCCCAAATTTGTATGTGATGAACTTGCCACAGTTATGCCCTATTGGCACCTATTTATTTTTCCTGAATGATTATGATCTCCAGAAATGCAGGAACTCTGTCTCTCATGTTCATTGTTATGTTCTCAGCCCCAAAGTGCCTCTCAATGATATATGTTTGCTGAATTAATAAATAATGCTCAGTGAAATCAATAGAAATGATTCTCCATCTTCCAGTTTTATGTTTCTCTTAACCATAAACCTTGTCAAAAAATTTTCTGGTTTATCTGGCTCAATCCATATTTCCAAACCATTCCCTTTCATATACAAAATAAGCCCCGACAAAGAAAAATCTTTGCATAGCGAAAGCTTTAAACTCTTTTAAGCTGCTTCGACCACTTCACCCCCTAGACATTCACCTTTCTCTCCTATGGAAATGCAAAGACAAAAAGAAGTGTAATTTCTCAAATGAATCATTTATATTTCTTCAGAGAGATCTACTCTATTCTACTTGTTCTCTTAATTTACTTGGTTTATACCAGCTGATGACAGAAGCCCATTGTTTTGCTGAAACATTAACTTCACAAAGTCATTCTGCTCCCATCTGCAGCACTAAAATTAATGATTCCCTCTGCAACATCTGTTTAATTAACTATCGGCACCATAGAAGAGGCGTCCAAATACCCCAGCGACTAAATCAGGCTCAAATTAGGGAAATACGATGTTAAATTGTATCAGGGAGAAGCCGAGTTTATCCTTCTGAGCACTGGCATTCATTATATTGTAGCCATCCCATGCATCTTCATAATGAAGTAGTGTCAGCAGTGCCTGGCTCTAAAGTTCTCATTTAGGAACTGCATGGGTCCCTCTAGTCATGCACTGGAGGGGATTAAGAGAGAGGGACCTAGACAGCTCCAGGGGTAGCACATCATCCCAGTGTCTTTGTTCCTGAAAAGAGCAATGGGGTTTCAATTGAGCATGTGCAGGCTGAGGAATTCTGGGAAATAGCAGTAATGTAGAGAAAGTGATCATTGGCAGTGCTCCATCTTCTCTGAATCCTTTTAGCTCTGTTTTCATAACTATTTGCATTGATCTGCATAAGCAAGAAACTTGTCTGGCTACTTCAGACATGTTGGAGAATCTCTGTAGTTTATATTTCTGAGAGAAGTCATTTAGCAACAATCTGTAAAGAACCTGCTGTATTGAAAACAGTACTAGGCACCAGAGAAAGAAAGGCGAATTAGATGCATACCTTGCTTACCAAGAATTTACACCTGACAGAGGACACTGTAAACATTAGTAGAAGCGTTTGTGTGCTCATTTGTGTATATCCAAATAAAATTAACTAGCACTGTGCTAGTTCTTAAAATGAAAATGAACAAGCTGAATACAATCCCTGTTTTTACAGAGTTTAGCTTCTAGCCTGTCTACACATGACAGCAATTAGAATACTAATTCAAATATAATGAATAAAGCAAGCAATATTTTAAGAGAAATATAGGTCGACTATTGTAAGAATTCAGAAGGGAGGGCATTATGTTTAATTTGGGAGGTGCTGTAAAAGAAAGTTCAGGGAGTAGATATCCCATTAGCTGCTTATTGAAGGATTGTAGAATTTGCACATGCATCTATTTGGAGAAAGAGCAATTTCAAGGTAGATCAAGTGGGAGAAACCATTGGGAGCAGTGAATCATGTCATTTTGTGGATATAAAGAATGCTTGAGAGAAAAAGTTTTTACTTTCCCCTGCCTGCATATTCTCTGGCCTGAAATTGACATAAAATAATGAGAGCTAGCCAGGTAGTACTGGAGGAGAACTTAATAACCTATCAGTGCCTGAAGTCTCTGTCCTTTGAGCTGGCCACTCTGTACTGCCATGAGCACCTGGCCTCTCTACTTATGCATGACAGTATGAACAGCCTGTTTGTCTGACTGACCTTCTCTCTCAGACCCTGGGCCTTAGGTTCTGCTTTCAGTCTACATGCTACACCAGACTTTGAACTTGAAACACAGCTTAACTTGTTAACTTCTAACACCCAATCAGGTCCTGCCTGACTAAAATTCATACATGTCTCTCTTAAGTTATAGTATTCAGATTTGGATGCAATTTTCTCCATGTTAATTACTTGACCAACACAGAGGACTGTGGTCAATATCACTTCTAAAATTTTAGTTGATTCTGAGGTGTATTCTTCCACCCAATAGGAAGACCTGTTGAAAACAAGATTTGAAATGTGAAAGGGGAAAGACTTTTTTTGGCCAAATATTAAGTGTGGATCAGAAGAAAACAAGATCAGCAAAAAAGGAATTGAGACAGTAGGGAATTGAAGGTCAGGCCTATAGCTCTTAGGAAAAAAATACCCTTCCATTGCACAGACAGCCCAGAAAGCAGTGATGTGTTTGACTGGACACCAGCAAGACATAAATCTGGCAGCTGATTCAACAAATTTTCCACTTTGTAGGGGGTTTTTTGTTGCTATGGTGACAAATGTGGTGTAAAATTGCAAGTTTGCAAACTGTACAGTCAGGGAACTCCTGAAACCAAGGGCCTGGCAAAACCACAAGATGTAAGGGAAGCAGGGGAAATAGAAGAGGAAAGAGTGCTGAAAAACTTATCATGTTCCCCACACAGGAGTATCCTCATGACCTTCCCTTCCTGCAACTGCTGCTAGTTCCTATGTCAAAGTGGCCATGTAAGACTGAATATTAGATGCCAAGTGCATACATGTGTTAGGTAAGTCACAGGCACCAAATGAAGGATGTCACAAAAATTTCCAAGTTAATTTTTTAAAAGAAATTCTGAAATCTGGCAGCTTTTATTAATGAAAAAATGTCCTAATGCATTAACATCATTTCATGTTGTTAGTTGTGATGTTGCTTATTTTTCTGTTGCAGGCAACAGGAGACCTCTCTCTCTCTCTCTCTCTGTCCTTCATTCTCTACTCTATAATACATTATGGTTCCATGACTCAGTGTGAACACACATTCCACCTAAATCAGTCAAGAGGCAGGGAATTCTGGTGAGTAGGTTGGCGACTAGGCACCTGGGCTCCAATATCAACAGACTTGGACTCCAAGCCTAGTTCGAATGCTTATTCACAGTATAAATTTGAGCAGTTAATCTGATCTCGCTAAACTTCAGGTTTGGTAGTTGTTACTGTTGTTGTTTGAGATTGAGTTTTGCCCTTACTACCTAGGCTGGAGTGCAGGCGTGATCTCAGCTCACTGCAATCTCCGTCTCCCGGGTTCAAGCGATTCCCCTGCCTCAGCCTCCCAAGTTGCTGGGATTATAGGTATGCGCCACCACGCCTGGCTAATTTTGTATTTTTAGAAGAGATGGGGTTTCTTCATGTTGGTCAGGCTGATTTCAAACTCCCAACCTCAGGTGATCCACCCGCCTCCACCTCCCAAAGTGCTGGGATTACAGACAAGAGCCACTGCACCCAGGTGTTTTTTTGTTTTTGTTTTTGTTTTTTTAATTGGAAAAACAATGGGGGGGAGAAAAACCTACTTCATGTCATTATCATATTAAAGAAAACGAGAGTCACAAAGCACTGAGTAGGGTTTGTCATATGATAAACTCTCGATATATTTTAGTTATTACCGTTACTATCAGATAACTTCTGGTATCATTTTTAAGGGGTGTGACTGGTGACTTTCTTTTTTAAATTAAGTGAAAATTAAGCCTCATTATGCTTCAGGGGGAAAAGGGTAAAAAGAGAGAAAACGGTTAAAAGGAGTTTTATTTTACTTCATTTGTAGTAATGAATAAATGCAACTCTCAGGGGCACTGGTCTCCAAAGTGGGGATGCATCAGGAGTGATAATCCTTCCAAACGATGGAAGGAAGTCCAGAATAGCAGACAAAAATAATTTCCAGCTCCAACAGGGCTACCTAGAAAAGGTGTGAGCATTAAGAAGTGTCAGGAAAATATCAAGAGAAGAAAACATAGCACAGCGTTGAACAATCTAGAAAGCTTCCTTAGATCTCCAGGTCTTGAGGCAGATGTTTGACCTTGGAACAATCTATTTACAGGCAAGTTTCAGGAAAAGTTCAGAGCAGGATTCAGAGCAAATTTCTACAAACTGTGTACAGAGATACAAGCAAACACGAAACAGTGCCTCTCTGAGAGTGACAGATAGGGATCTAGTCCTAGAAAGTAAACACAGGAATAGGTACATAGCATCAAACTCTAGAAGGGGATAAAAATGTCTAACTGTTGAAATGCTCCAGAAATATTGAAAACGCATTGTACAAGTACATACATTATGAAATAAAAATCATATTTCTATTTTATATGACTGTGAAAGATAGAAGTAGAAAATGAAATCATAGGAAAATTATGAGTACAACAATGGCACTGTCTCACAGGGAATCATCTTCTTTGACCATGGCCAAGGACACTGGGACTTTCAATAATGTCTGTCACACAGTTTTTATTGAATGTTAGGGTAGTAATATATAAAGACTTCGACTCATTATAGAACTCAAAATGGTCTTTTTATAAGCACTTTAAAGTACTCAAAGAGGATTCTTCTCTGAAGAGTAGGGCACAAGCTGAAGGGGCATGCAACCCAGCAGGCACTCACAGAAACTCTGGCTTGACATTGATTTCTAGTGTGCTAGACTTAAGGGCTTTAACTTCTTCTAACAGAGGGCACGGGTGGGTCCAAAGTCTGCAGTCACTTGCATATTTTATGGTTCTTTGTATGTTGTATTAGAAGAAGAAGAAATACCAACACAGATAAATTCTTGAAATCCTATATTTTAAGTGTTTTTATTTTAAATTTTTATACAAAAATTATTTGAAACTCAGTTATATAAACATGAATTTTATACAAAAAGGCCATTTATATCAATACACCATTTCTTTAAAAGTTTATCTATATAAGATTTAGAAATTGTGTGCAGCAAACCAACATGGTACATGTATACTTATGTGACAAACCTGCACGTTCTACACGTGTATCCCTGGACTTAAAGTAAAATAAATAATAACAATAATAATAAAAGGCAAAAAATCCTTTTTATTTCCATTTAAACCATTAAAACAATTTTTGTCTTAAAGAAAACAAGCAAATAACAACAACAACAAAAAGATTTAGAATTTATACCCAAAGTGTGCAATGCAATGACATTGATGTCATTAGATAGACATGTCTTTAATTAACTCATTTATGTACTTATTTTTCATGAACAACTTTTAAAAATACACTCAGAGAACTCCACGACTTTAAGAACAAATTGATTTGTCTAAATTTTTATCTCAATGAAAGCCTGATGGTCTTCCTCTCCCCCTTTCCTCATACCAATATTCCCCTTATAATAGACTTTGATTTTTACTTGAGATCACCAAGACTATAGTGCTGGATAGATAAGTAATGCAGAACCAGAGAAATGGCAGATAACTCTTAGAAAAAACAGATGTCACTATAAAGGGGACTACATAATTTTCTTGCTCTTGCTTCTCAACTTTTGAAAAGGCAGGAACATAATAATAAGCTGGGTGCTGGGGAAAGAGGGCTAGCTTTCCTCGCCTTGATAGGAGGCTGTTCTTTGCCTTAAGTCAGCAAAACAGAAGTTGAACAGCATTACCAGGGCAAACAGCGTAGATCAGTGTAAGAAACCTACTCAGATGTAGATTAGAACCAGGAAAATGGCCATGGATATTATTAAATTAAGAGAAGACACAAAAAAAATCTGTTTGAAGACAAACGTGGAAGGTTCAAACCAGGCAGAGTTCGAAAGCTGAGAAGAGTGCTCTACTGTCCTCGGAGGGGTGTTAGTTAGTAGAGTCCTATAAAGTAATGACAATCTTAAACTTCAGAAAACAAGAACTTCTATTTGAATTACTTCCATTGGTATTCTCCCTTTAGTTGGCCATATTTATTTAGCAACAAAAAAGTAACGACTATGATTTTGATCATGTGAAAGATTGGTCTTGGAAGACCATGCAGGAATTGTCATTGCTCAACAAGCTTTTGGAAATGGGGTGTTTTGGTTTGTGTTTTGCTTACTTGTGTTGCTTTCCCCTTAGAACAAGATGTGAATCTTAATTATTGTCTTGTCAACATATGTGTGGGAAGTTTAGAGAGAGAAAACAGAAATGTCACCAAGAAGTGGCATGAACTCCAACCAAATATTTCTTTCTCTTTATTTCCCTTTCCTTCCCTTCCCTCCCTCCCTCTCTTCTCTTCACTCTTCTCTTCTCTTCTCTTTTTCTTTTTCTTTTTCTTTCTTTTTCTTTTACAAAATTTTCTTGAGTCAGGTTCTCACTCTGCCCCCAGGCTAGTGTGCAGTGGTGCAATCATAGCTCACTGCAGCCTAGACCTACTCAGGCTCTAGCAATCCTCCCACCTCAGTCCCTGAAGTAGCTGTGACTACAGGTGTGTGCCACCAAACCTGTATAATTTTATGGCATTTTTTTTTTTAGAAGCAATGTTTTGCCATGTCACCTAGGCTGGTCTCAAACTCCTGGACTCAAGTGAGCCACCCTCCTTGGCATCCTAACAGGCATGAGCCAATGCGCCTAGTCAAATATTTCTACTAGCAAGATTTTAGCCAGAAGATGAGAAGCCATTGTTTTTTAATGTCATAGTAAAGCACTGAATGTAATGAATAAATATTTTAAAGAGCTGGTTATCACTGCAAGGCTTAAAGCGTGTTTAGAAGTAGGTATTTTGGTCATGTTTGGGTTTAAGATCAAGATCCCAACTATCATGAGCTACTGGTAACAGGCAAGGTTTTCTGAGAAAACTTGTAGCTAACATACCTAAATTTTATTTAAAATCTACTCACTCCATAGTTGTTAATTAATAATGAATGGAAAATAAATGACTTGTGGTATTAGCTTACTTTTTAGACTTAACGGTCACAAAAAGACATTGAAATCACTTACTAACCACTATTTCAATTGCTGTTTCAATAATTTCAGCAGTTTAAACTCCATTTAAGAGAGGACAGATGAACCAATGAGGTTTTTACATATCTTCTGTGGTTGATGCAACGTTCAGACAAGGAGATGCTAAGACATTTAGTACGTGTCCAGTACATTGGCCTCATACACATTATCTCATTTTATCCTCACTCTTTATTTATTAGGCATGCTTTTCTCTTTTACAGGTGAGAAAATAGAGGCACACAGAATTAGTCTAAGTTACTTGGCTAGTAAATAGAAGAACAAATTTTTATTAATCCCAATCCTTAGCTCTCATCTACTATTCAATGCTATCTGAAATAGTAACTTATTGAGTAAATGATATTATTAAGTAAATGAACAACCATTATTAAGTAAGTCAACCAGCCTAAAGTCGGATACATTTTGTTTAATAAAACTATTAAATAAAAAATATTAGGCAGAGTTTTCCAATGCTAGCACTAGACTGGGAATGGAGAAATCTGAGCTGCTGTCAACACTGAGCACCTTTGATAAGTATACCTATCTCCATTGACCTCAGTTTCCCTAAAATGAGAAGGTTGCTAGATAAACTCTAAGGCACAACATGTGGTTGGCAAAAAGTTGGTACCTTATAGAGCTTGAGAGGCTTGCCTTCCACCCGAAGAGCCCTGAGTTGGCATTGGGTTTTACTTATGAAACCATGGATTGTTCACATGCCGGTCCTAGAGCCCTCTTTGGTTATTCAACTATTCCATAAATGTGCACTTAATATCCCACCATGATGTGCATATTGTTTGAGGATAGGAATCACATCAGCACTTTTTTTCTCTAATGGAATTTCAGAGTTAATACACAAATATCAGCTAAATGAAGTCTTGACTGTGAAATGTGCTATTTTTATGGAGTTCCATTAACCACTTGTGTACTCAAGTATCCGTTTAATATAATATAATGGGTGCTATTTCATAATCCAGGCTTCAGATATTCTAATTTGACTTCCTATAGATTATATGAATTATGAAGAGTTATAAGCTTAACTATGTTTAAATTACTCCAAAGACTGAGGTTACCAAAATATGCCTGAGTTTGTTTATACCTGGAATGACAAATATGTGATACATTGGTCTCTGCTTTCCCACCTGTGCATATATGGGTCAGTGTTAATGGGTCATGGCACATATGCATTATTACAGTTCCTGGTACTCAGTAAAGAATTTCAAGCTTCTTGCTACCAATGGTTTAGAAGTGGCACATAAATTGACATGTACTTGCCTTTACTAGTCTAAAAAAAATGAAAGAAAAAACCATATTTGACTAGGGACACAGTATTGAACGGGAAGTTCTTTCTTCTTAAGGGATCACCTTTAATAAGCATTAAGAATCATGGCACCAGACTCTCATCTCTTCCAAAGAACTCTATGAAATACCTGGGAGTTACTGTGAGGAATGTACAGGAGCTAGGTAGCTGTCCACAGCTTGAAATTTGCTATTGGTCTTGTTTAAGCCACTGGAGACATTTTTCTTCCTGGTGGGAATTATAAGCCTGGCACATACCAGGAGAGTCATAAAATCCTCTCTCATATCTTTAATCAATCATGACCAGTATATCTACCATATATTCTGCAAGTTTAAAATAGAATAAAGTCACATTATAATCTTTCTCCCAGCAGCTAGACTGCCTTTCAGCACAATGACCCACACTCTATGGTTGTATTAACAGATACGATCTATTCTTTAATGGAGCTCAGCCATGGGGATTAGCTACCTGTAATGCAGTTTGGGCTGTCAAGCACTCTACCAAACTGCTAACACATTACAAGTTATAGGCATCAATTCTTTCTAAGTGAAAAGGCATTTCACATTCAAAACACTTCAAACTTAATAACGGGAAATTATCATGATGGATCCCCTTCAGCTGCCGAAAGGTAAAGAGATGGAGAGAAAAAAGACAGGCACCCAATCCAAAAATTCATATCAATTCTTTTTGATCTACCTGGGGCACATTAAGCCTGAGTAGTGGATAAGGCTGTCAAAAAGATTTCAGGAGCTCAGCTGTGGATCAGAAGTGTTTCTGTTTGATGGGAGAAGGAAAATTCTAATAAAATAGAAATAAAATCCAACAAAAGGGAGATCCCAGAGTGGCCTGAGCAGTCCAGGAAGGCTGGGTAACATAGATCACACTTAATTGCTCTCATGTTCAGTGTTACATCAGGACATTGAAAACACTCAAGAGAATCTGACCTGGAGCAGAATCTTGGAAGAGAGATCCAGCCAAGCAGGGGGAAGCTGAGATGTTCTCTCCCCTATTCAATTTCATAGGGCCTTCCAAGTATGGTCATACTGTCAGTGGGTCAGAAACTTCCATTGACTTCGGAATCAGGCAGGAGTCAGAGATCTTATATTACCCTGCATTTGGACTGCATGCCAAAATTAAGTGTCATCCTGCTGTTATTTCCTCATGACTCAATCACATTCATTCTGTCATTCATTCATTGTTAAAAATCATTTATACAGTTATGTACACAACTTTGGTTCTATATTCGTGAATTCACTGGATAATATGGAAGGAATATTAAGAGGCTTTCATGAAAACCAAAGGAATATAAAACACACCTGAACTAAACCAAATTACTTGGCTGTCTCACCACCGCAGAGATAGAATAATGTTCATTGTATTTCACCATTACAAAATCTTCTAGTTCAGGTTTGGCAAGTACGTTTCAAGTAGTCAGTTGAAAGATTGTGTTGACAAGGACACTGAGGCCCAATCTTTTCTTATTGGAAGAGGAGTTGGAACTGATTCCAATGTCTTCAGAGGGAAAAAAGAAAGGCACGGAATACTCCTGCTGACTCTTTGCCATATCTAACCTAATTAGATTTCCATTTTCAGTTCTGTTCCTTTTAAACCATTTTTAGAAACCACTACCAACTTTATATCCCATCATTTGATGGCTGGATGACCTTGAGCATATGATTTAACCAATTTTTGTCTCACTTTTCAGAATATTTAAAATGGAGCTGTAACACAATGCCTTTTTCTGCTTTTTCAAAAATATATTTATTCAATACCTTCCAGGCACTTGCAGGTCCTCTGGAAATTAGAGCATGTTCCATAGACAAAGTCCACAACCTCATGGAGAGGGACTGACAGTAGTCAAAATAATTACACCAATATATAATGTCTAATTAGATTCTCGGTTAATTAAATTCTAGCTAAGTGCTGCAAAGGAAAAACTTGTAATGAAAAAGTCATATAAAAAAGAAACTCATTATTATCTGGGATGGGGCAGAGGGATGGCATTGAAAAAGTTTTCCTGGAGCAAATAATGTTTAAACAGATTTGAAATATACGTAGACATTAATTAGGCAAAGAAGCTGAAGGAACAGCATGTGCAAAAGCCCGGAGGCGGGAAGGAGAATGGCATTTTTAAGAAATAAAGATTGGCATAGCTAGAGGCTAGAGAAGAAGAGAAAGGTGGCATGAGGTGAGGTGCTGGATCATGTAGGGCATTCCAGGGCATGTTGAAGATTTTGGTTTTTATTCTAGTAGCAATTGAAAAGCATTAAAGATTGTAAGCAGGGGAGAGCTATGGTCAGATATGCATGTTGAAAAGATCACTGTCATGGGATTATAAAGATTACCATATATGTACCTATGCAACAATACTGCATGATCTGCATATGTACCCCAGAACCTAAAGTACAACAAAAAAAGATATTAAAGACAGTATTAAGTTTGTTTGCTCATTTGTTCACCTGTTTGTTTTTTCTAGTAGTATGGGGAATAATGACAAGATTATGTTGTCATTATGCCTGGACCAATCGTTGGGCTTAAGGGTAAGAATTGGTATGAAAATTGATGGCCACGATGAGTCACAATAGGGCCAGGTTTATGATTTCAACATATTGAAAAGAATTAACATTTATTTTACTTACACTGAGCATTACATTATGCTATGCTGTGAACCATCCAAATTCCGGTCTTACTTGATTCTTACAAATGCTGCATCAAGTAGTCATTATTATAATATTCAGTTTATTAGAAGGGGAGAAAAGCCTCAAAAATACCCTGTGGAAAGAAAAGAAGATCAGGCCTATGTTTTGAGAGACGGAGAGAAATAAAACCAAAACAACAGCTGAACTGCAGCCCTGCTCCAGTCTTCTGATTCTGGAGGATGCATCTCCACCCAGTCACTCTGGAGTGGATCATCCCTGCTCACACCCTCCGCTCTTTATCAAGCCTGCACGTCCTCATATCCTCTGAGCCACTGTGTCTGCTCAGCTACCTGAAACCCCATCCTTATATTCTAGTCCAGCTTCCAGAAGCAGACATTGTGGGTGAGGAAACAGACAGCGGGGATGGGGTTAATTTTTCTTAGAACTCTTTTTCTGAAAATCCCCAGGACAGGAACCCTGGTTCCGTTTATTTTGTGATTCATCCAGAAGCCTGAAGGGGAGGACACATTTTCACCCCTGTCAAAAAGGGACTGAGGAAACTAGGACTATGTAGCCAAGTGAGAGGATACAGTTTAGGAGCCTCTGTTGACACTGTCTCATTAGTTATACAGCATTTGCACATTGATGACTGAAGGCAGAATATGACCTTAATTACATTATTATGCTAAACATGATGCTTTCCTTGAGGGCCAGTGGACAAATGGAGAGAAGTGGACTCAGCATCTTTGGGCCAAGGATGGAAAATACCAAGATATTTTATGACATAATTAAGAGAGAGGTGGCTGGGTGGGTGGGCGGGGGAGGGAGGCATGGAAAAGGAAAACAAATAAAGTATCTTGAGCGTATTTTGTTTCCAGGAACTAAGGAACTGATTTACGTATATGTATATATTTTATCCAAAATAATTAGCAATGATACTGGTGAATTTATATTACAAATAGCTAATAAAACACAAGAATAAATATGTGTATCCTAATTTTTAAGAGTTTTCAAAGCCCTTTGACATAGGAAGGCACTATTGTGTTGTTGATTAAGGAGGCTAGTAAAGCACACATCTTTCTTTCCCATAGGTTCAGAAATAACAGAGAAATAGTCCCAGAAGCAAGATAGGACACACAACAGAAGTTCCTTGTTGTTAAAGCAGTATTGCAGAATGTGTTTTGGTTCTGGGGCTATTAGCAGGCTTCCTACTAAAGTGTGTGTTCCCACACTTCACCATCAACCACCTAGGTACAAGCAGAGGGGCTGGAGACAGGGCATTTAACTCACAGGGGACCTGCAGGCATGATCTTTCAAGGAGCTCTTCCTAAGTGGAGACCCTTTCTCCAACCGATTACTCCACTGCGACTCCTCCTGTGGGGAGAAGCCAGCTGGGAGAAGGAAACTGAAGTTCTTCAGAAAACAGGAGTTTCCATCAGAAAAATGTCAAGACATGAGAATAAGGTTCTTGTGATCACATTGTAAAGTTCAAGAAGCATAGACTTTAGAGAAAAACAGGCAAGGCACTTAGTAGGTTGCTTCCTACATTTCCTAACCAAATCAGTCTTCTTCATTTCTGTTTATAAATAAGTAAAACTATCTTCATTGAAAATTTTGATGTTTCATGCATCATGGAAGATGTGTATTAACTTAAATTTTTAATCTTTTCATATTTTGAAACTATATCAACATATTGTTATATTAAAATATAACTGGCTGGACGTGGTGGCCCACACCTGTAATCCCAGCGCTTTGGGAGCCTGAGGCGGGTGGATCAGGAGATTGAGGTCAGGAGATTGAGACTATCCTAGCTAACACCGTGAAATCCTCTTTCTACTAAAAATACAAAAACTTAGCCGGATATGGCAATAGGCACCTGTAGTCCCAGGTACTTGGGAGGCTGAGGCAGGAGAATCACTTGAACTTGGGAGGCAGAGGTTGCAGTGAGCCGAGATCATGTCACTGCATTACAGCCTGGGAGATAGAGCGACCTCGTCTCAAAAAATAAAAAAAGTATATATATATATATAATTTATCTTGATTACTTTTTGTTGCACTAGCATACTCTCTGCACTATGAATTGTTCAGCAAATGTTCTTGAGCAAATTGAATTTTGTAATAAAATGATTACTATACACAAGGATCTATCAATATAAAATGAGAAAGTGTTTTGCAAAGAATGGTATGAATTTAATATGTAGCAAATGAACTACTGGCAGTATTCCAAGTGATTTGAGTTGATATATTTTAAATATTTATAAATGTAAATAATATTTCAAAATTTTGATAGTTATATACTTATTGTGATAAACATTCATATACACATATATATATTTATAATGCAAATATGTGCCTATAGATGATTACATCCAATTTTAACAGATGAGACTAAGAATGAGGCTTAAAGAAAAAATGTTTTTAAAAATTAGTGAGTGTAAAGAAACTATCAGGCCAATAAACTATGGACAGCACACAGATTGGGCAAAATATCTAAAACAAGTGCACAGATAACTGAAACTTGGAAATCTTCACAATAAACACAAACACTATAAGGTAAAACTGAAAAAATTATAATAAACACTCCACTAGATGCAGAAAACATGAGCAGCAATAATTGAGAAAAAGGGGAAATTAATTCTAACAGGTGGGGATTTGGGAAACCGTAAGGAGGAAACAATTATTAAACTAGTCCTTAAAGGTTGAAAAGAATGTCCAGAAACAAACTTGAGGCCATTGTCTAAAAATGTGAAGTTCAAACTGCAAGTTGCATTTTATTCTGGGGTCTGATTCTGTTTCACTCAGCGGGCCACATCTCTAAGCCATTCATGAAGAGCTGGATACATGTCTAATCCCCATGAAGAATTATTTGTGTTGCAGTTTAAGGTCACAGAGTTGATGACAATACTTTCCCACCTCTTCTTTACTATTGCCTGATTGTCTTCTAAATTGGTTTATGATGCATTTATAGCTAAGAACTCAATTAAGGGTGTTCGTACCCCACAGAAGTGTGATCAGCAGCACCTGGAAACAATAGCAGTGCCTCCCCCCTCATACACCCTGTTTCTTGTAAATTTTATATCACAAAGTGAAAGTCAGTTACATATCCATTAAGTGGGGGCTGTAATGGGAGGAAGAAGCAGAGAGCTCTATCTGGGTTGAAGAAGATAAGCTGCATAAATCAGCACACCTTGCAGCTGAACATTTCTTTAAATAGCTGAACAGAAAAAGAACATGCTTGTTCTATTAATATCACCATCACTCCCTCCTGTCTTTAGTGGAAACCAGCCTGAGATGTTGGGTGGGGAAAATGCCATTATCTCGTGCCACGACGCTGTCCATCCAGCCATGATTGTGCATCTGTCAATGTTGCAGTATTGAAATTGTCTCGGGGGCAGAACTTTCCCAGAGTATTCTTGGAATTTGTCTCTCCTATATTCCTATTTCACCAAATTTATGCATTTTGTATTTCAGTCTAATAGGCTTCCTTTCTCTCACCTGGAGCCTCTGAGTTGACAAAATCTGAGGGTTGTTTTTTTTTTTTCAGGCGGGAATATACAAGGCCACACCTGGCTAAGGCAGTAGCTGTCTCCGTTTTAAAACTACCCCCCCCCGCCACGCCTATAGATCTTACATAAAGTTTTAATTTAATTTATATGCTATTTTATTTAATATACAGGACATTGGTTGCAGAAAGCAAAATACAAGATATATCTCAGCAAAAAGAAAAATAAATAGTCAAAATCACACAAACCAAAGATAATGGTTTTGGTGTGCAGATAGCCATATTTACAATGCCTTGTGTAAAACACCCTATGGTTGGATATGTTCCAGAATTTGTTTACATTTTAGAAAGTTAATTTGGACTGTGTTCATTATGTGACACATCACCAGCAGCAGATTCTGTGGAAGAATTCGTGAAAACTATGAATATTCACATTACGTGGGACCAAGGCTTAGAAATAAATTCATGTCAGTTCAGGTTAGGTTTTGTGGTCAAATGTGTTTGGCAACAAATATAAAAAGTACATTTAATTTTTGGTGTGTTTTGGATTTCCAAATTGAACATTGATGCTCACATTATATTACTATTCTCTAAACTGCTTTTCTGCATAATAAGTATATTATGAACAGCTTTTAATGTGAAAGAAATGTACATCTCCATCACTGAATATTATACTTTCGCTGTTAAAATTTTAATACATACATATTTTTAAATGCAAATTATACAGAAATGCAAAACAAAGATGCTAAGTATCATTTCATACCACCTCCAGAGAAAATCACTATTAGACAGTGTCTGCCCTTCTTAGCCCCCATTTTATTTCTACACAATGTTATACAAAATTATTTATTTAAAAAATTAGAATAATAATATACACACCATTCTGAACTCTGGTTTCTCCTGATAATATATTTTAAAAATACTTTCATGTTATTAATAAAGATCATCTTCATTCTTATGAATGACTTCATAATAGTAAATTTAATGGGTGGATTTTTCTCCCTTCCTCCTCTCTTTTTATTCCATTCTTTTGTGACAATTATTTATTGTTCTAACACTGTTCTAACTGCTAGGAATATAGAGAGAATAAATCTGACCATTCCTGAATTTAGCATACATAGGTTATGAAGGAGAGAAAGACAATGAACAAGACACAAGAGCACAGTATACAGTATGTTAAACAATAAGAGAGAAACTGAATCATTCAGAGTATAGGAAATACCAACCTGGGCTACAAAATTTAGACAAGATGTTCAGGGATGCAGAATGGCTGCCCCTTACAAGGTAAATTTGAGTAAAGTCTTGAAATAAAGGATAAGTGAGGGTGTGAGTTAAGCAGATATCTGGGGGAAGAATAGACTCCAGTCAAAAGAAATGTCAAGCACAAATATTTTGATGCAAGAACAGGCCTGGAGTGCTGTGGTAACACAAAGGAAACCAGCATGACTGGAGTCAACTAAACAGAGCGGGAGAATAGCAAGATATGTCAGAGATGGAATGAAAAACCAGATTATACTGGGCCTCATAGACCATCAGAAAGCATTTGAATTTTACTATAAACAAGATGATAACTCTTTGGAGGATTTGGAGAAGATAAATGAAGGATCTGAACTTTAAAAGGCTGTCTCAACATTTAATACATTGAGAATACAGAAGAGCGCAAGAGCAGAATTTGGAAAACCATTTTCTGAGGTGATTGCAATCATTCAGCTAATAAATGTCTTGGATGAGTGACAGCAGTGGAAGTGAGAAGGGGTCACGTTATGTACACATGTTGAAGGTCTCAATAACAGGATTGTTAAGAAATGGATAGGGCGTGCAAGAAGAAGAGAGATGCCAAGCATTCAAGATATTTGGCTTGAGCCTTTGAAAGAACAAAGTTGCTGTTAGCTGAAATGGAGAAGCATGCTAGAGGGATTGGTTTGGGAGAGAATATAAGTAGTTCACATATGACCATATTAAGTTTCGGATATCTGTGGCACATTCATGTGGGGATGTCAAATTAGCAGTTGGACTGAGGGAAAGGTCCAAGCTACAAGTATAACTTTAGGAGTTATGAACATTTAAATAAACTTAAGAGGCATGAAGCTAGATGAGATTCTTAAAGATAGAGTTAAAATTAAGAAGAAGGATTTTATTAAATCATCGTCCAATTTTTTGGACGTATAGTTGATTCATTTAACCATGGATATAAAAATGGAAAAACTGTAGAGTTAAAATTAAGAAGAACGATTTTATTAAATCATCGTCCAATTTTTTGGACGTATAGTTGATTCATTTAACCATGGATATAAAAATGGAAAAACTGTTCCATGTGTGTATTTGAACACATGTATGATTGTTTCCTTAGGTCAACCTTCTTCATGCATAATTACATAATTACATGCAGGTCAAAGACACCTGTAAACAAATGGAAGTAAACATGGTTAATGATGCATCATTGATGGCGGTACATTCCTCTTCTGTGAACACAAGGAGTAGAGTTTATGATGATGTCTGAAGTTTTGAGGATGGTTTCTATGAAGAGATGATGTTTAAACTGCATTCCAAAGGCTGCAAAAAATTTTGCGCAAGACAAGTGGTAGAATGGGAAAGCACATTCTAGATACAAAGGAACATAATATGAACAAATATGGCATGAGGAAGAAATATGTAAAATGTTCTATAAATAACTAAATGTTCACATTAAGGAAGCACATGCCATCTGGGGACCTAAACAACACGGGAGTAGGAGTTGACTCAAGGATTTTACATTCCAAGTAAATTTTTATTGTTTTGGAAGTATAATACAACTAGACTGCAGAGGTATCGAGGTATCTGGGCAAGGGAAGGTGATTTCATTAAATATCTATTTGTGCAAGATAATACTAAACAAAATGCAACTCCATTGGAAACATGATGAGTTAAATCCAGTGGGGAAGCACTGGGTCAGGGAGGGTCCAGGTTTTAGGTCTTGGAGTAGCCCCTTCAGAGATGCAAAGAGCAGTGTTAGGGCTAGTGGAGAGGGGTGTATTGGCTTGAGAGCTGTTTGTAACATTACACCTAGATCTGAACTTTCATTAACGCCCATTCATCAGTGCACTGAGCTAGAGTTTCCTGCCCCATCTCTGTGATTCAGGGCCACTCGTAGCCAAAGCAGGTGTATTAAATGTAAGAAAAATTATTCTGATGCATGAAGCATCTGAATTAGAGATATAATTTTTGTTTTGTAAGTCAGAGCTTTATTTTCAAGTACATAGTACATATAGTAATTATGAGAGGGAACTTGTGCAGTAGAGATAATTGTGGACTGTGATCCTAGTCAGGCCCGTGCCCTGCATCTCCCATTTACCATCTATATAATTAGCTTTCACAAGAGTGTCTGAGCCTCCTTTTCTTCACTTCTGAGGTATGTTCTGTGAACTTCTATTTCAGGTAACTTTGTTGTAGGAATCAGTTGAGATATATATAGGATGTTCCTTGTAATGAACTCTACAAATATATGGTCTTCCATTGAACGAAGCTAAAAAAATTATCTTAGCTACCTCACAATATTTTTGGAACAGGGTAGTATATCAAATAACAAAATAAAGTTCTGATTAGTAGAGATTTTCAGGGGCTCTGATTCAATAAAATACGTGAATAAAATTGCAAGTCTATGTTAATTAGAAACACGTTCACAAATTTTAAAATACTTATTCTTCTAATACTATTACGTTATTTATCTTATCTAACCATGTCTTCATAGACATGGTAAAGTAAATTTTACTGAACTCTAACAAAATCTGAATTAATGACTTTTAAATATTTAATCAGCCCATTTTGTAGACTGACATTTTTATGTTGGTTAACTTTCTCTTACAGTCCTATTTCTTGCATGTTAATTTTTGGCAGGCAGTGTTCTTTTGAAACAGAAACTTATTCTGGGAAACTAAGACCTTCTAACACAGAGGATAGGAACGGAACCCTCTCACTTTAAAGATGTAAAGTATGTAAATTCAGTATTTGGAGAGAGATAAGAACTAGAAGCTTGAGTTGGGTTTTCTGTCTCTTGCAATATAACAAACTCTAGTTCATAAAGGCTCTTTTAAAGGCCTGCGATCTAACTGTTTCTGGTGTAAAGTCTATGATTCTTACTCTATTTGCTTCTTTTGTATTTAAAATTTCATTCAACAAACTTACAATAAGCATTGGTCTGGGATGGACCATTTGATATCCCTGAATGTATAAAGACAGTCTTTTGGACTCAGGGAGAAGAGCATCACACACTGGGGGCAGTTGGGTGGGATAGGGGAGAGGTAGCGGGGGTGGGGAGGGAGGGGAGGGTGGGGAGGGATAACATGGGGAGAAATGCCAGATATAGTATGCACCTAAAGTAAAATAAATAAACTTTAAAAAGACAGTATTTTCCTCAAAAGTTGTAGCTTTCTACTCTCCTCCATAAAACTATAAATTCTTATAGCAGGAGAACTATATCATTCCAAAGCACATAGAAAAATAATGGGACTTTAGTAGACGCTCAATAAATTATCCCTGCTCTTTGTTCATACCAAAGATTGACAAGCCTTTCCTGATTTTAAATTAACATACATCTCTGATTGCTTCATGATCCTAGCAGCATTCATAAAACAGATAATTTATGGCCTTTTTTACATTAGCTTATATATTACCCAGTCTTCTCTAGGCACTCAAATGACCTCAATTCGATGAATTTAATGAATTCAGTGAATTCACTGAATTCAACCAATGCTTACTAAAGATTATTTTTGAATAATATTATATGCAATATTTGGGGGAAAAACAACTTTAAACATTTTTCTGACATCAAAAAGAACAGAAGCTAGTGCAGAAAACTGTTCTTGTCACCTAAAACTACACTAAATGTTAAACACTTTACTACAGTCATGAAGGTATTCTAGGAGATACAAAATAAAACAGGGGCAGGAAGGACAATTAAATATGGTAAGATCCAGTAAAGAAGATTATGTAGCAGATGCAGCCTGCAAGCTCTTAACTGAGAGAATCAGGGTAGGGCATAGTTAAGCCTTTGGACTTTTGGAACTTTGCATGATCGGGTTTAAGTTCCTGCTCAGTGCTTGGTAGATGTAAGTAAAGTCACTGTTCCTCTCTGTACCTCAGGGCCCTCATCTATAACATGTAGATTATGGTCATCCCAGCTACCCATGGTTGACTTAATGTTAAATAAGACAGTGTATAAGATTCTTATTGCACTATCTAATGTGTATTAAAAACTAAGTTAGTGGAACTTATTGACATTGCCTTAAATTGGAACATCTTACCAGTTGGTTTATCTTCTATGTTCTCTTTATATGTTGCAAGACCTTTGCCCTTCGAGCATTGTGCTAGAATCAGAGAAGAAAATATCAGACAAAGGCTATTTCTCTTACATCGTCGAACCAATGCAGAAGAGAGGAGTTAAGAAAATGACCCAAGGAAACCTCTCCACAGGAGATTCCCAACTCAGTTTGGGGGTCTTGTGGATGTTCAGAACACTTCTCAAAGTTTAAGTTGTGAGGATTTGGCTTCCTTGAATCAAAGAGAAACTCAAAACTGTTTAGCATTCAGAAACCAGCTCCAGCTGTTTCCTCTTAAGACAAGTTATTCACTTTCTCCTTCTGTTATCTTGATGGCCTTTGTCCCACTTTGATAGTGTGTCTGGTAGCCTGGGTCATGCCTCCTCTGTATTCTTCACAATGCCAGAAACACTGCTGCAGTTCATTAAAAGTTGCAACAATTGGGTCTCCAGTCATTTGAAATCTTCAAAAAGTTTGAACATACTTATTGAACTTTTCCTTTATTTATAGAAAGGGAGGATGCTAAAGATAGTTCACATTCATTTACTTATTCACTCACTCACTCGTTCACTTGTTCATTATTCATTAGGTAAAATAAGCCTCAAATGGAACAAAACCCCTCTAATTTGCCTGGCATGATGGAGTTTGCAAAATGTCTCACACGTTTACATCCAATTAAATGATCATAATATACTTGTGAGATAGTATGGATAGACAGTTCACTATCCTATCATCTCCCACCATGCCTGGCACATGGTAGACTTTGTTCAATATATTATTTGTCAACTGACAATGGAAAAAATCACTTAAATTGTCCGATTCTCAGTTTTCACATCATAAAAAGAAAATCACTAACACTGACCTCTCAGTGCCATTCTGAAGATTCAATGAGAATTTATAGGACACTTGAAGAACTGTCACTTGCTTACAATTGAACACAAATCAGGACACCCTGAAGAAAATAACAACTTGGAAATATGATAGATCAAATCATTTACTGATGATAAGCCATGAAATTAACCCATGATGGATGAGTAAGAAAATATCAAGTAACTTTAAAAATACAGAATTGTCACAAATCAGTTCAGTAATCTAATGGAAGATAAAAATCTAACTACAGAAAAGAGGAATAAAAATAGTTTGAAAGCATTCTGTAATGGAAATATGGAGCAATCATTAGACTAGTTCTGCCCAGGAAAGAACATTCTCTAGTCTAAAAATATCACCTGTCTGGTTCTATTTGCTGAAGTATGCCTATTGTGGAGATTGACACATCATGGTCTATTAAACTGAAGCAATTATGTATTTGCATCATACAAACTCATCTGCCTTGTTTCAATCCCGTGCTGATCAAGCATACTTTCTGCTAATTTATCTTTCCACTTATCTGGTCCATAGGGAGAAAATGTACTGCCCAATGCCCAACCTGACATAAAACTCAATCTACATTTGATTTACATTTCTCAGTGTAAATTAGTACATTGTTATTCTGGTTTTCTTCATCAGACTCTCATGAGTTTGATAGTGTGAGCCAGCATTCCTGTATCTGATAAACTCAGAAACACTTTTAACAATGAATTGTCTAAGACAGACAAATCAAGGGTCTTTCCATGGATGGATTTGGATCTACCAATATGGTAGTACACCTTGAGGTCTTGAATAACCAGGCAACTAAACTTTACCAACTAAACTCCTCTAATGTATTTACTTTAAAACTGTATAGCACCCAGTGGATGGTTGTTATATTTTCCATGTCTATAGCGTAGTTTTCCTTACTGTCTTACTAAGGAGAAATTAATTTACTGGGAAATAAATCTATTTACTCCAGGTTTTATAGTCAGAGATCCCGCTCTGTAAAAAGGAAGAGGAGAAACATGACCAGCTTTCAGGAGTTCATAAATGAAATAAAAAGAAAATATTTGAAAGGTGCTATGTTTCTCCCTTATTAAATTATAAAATATGAAAAAGAAGTCAGATTCTTTAGCTGAAGAGGAAACGTATAGTTCAATTTATCTTCACTTTATCTTTTCTCCACTGTTATCCAATCTGGAGTTAAATTAAGGAGAAAAAGGTTAAACTTGAATCTTTACCCAATGATGCTGAGTTTTGTTGCTTACCGTATCTTCTACTTGCTGCTTTTGCCAGTAACGTATTTTTATTGAGGGCACAAGAATATTGTGCTACATCATACTAAATAAGCACTGGCAGGTGACTTAATTGTTTACATAGAAAATCCTAAGGTTAAAAAATGGCCATTAGAATTAACAAAAAATTTTATTAAGGTTTGAAGATGAAAGAAATTTAAATATCAGTTGCATCTTACGTAATAGCAGCAAAAACTGGAAATGAAAATAAAACTAATGCATTTACAATAACATCATTTAAATAAATCAGGTATACTTTTATCAAGAGTTATGTAAGACTTGTACATTGAAACCTAAACCACATTGGTGATGGGAATTTAAGAACACCTAAATAGGTGGAGAGCTATACGTCCATGGATTGGAATCTCAATATTTTTAAAGTATCAATTCTCCTCGAGCAATTCCAGCAGATTATTTTGTGGAAATTGAGAAGCATATTTTCATAATTGTATGGAAATGCAAAAGACCTGGAATACACAAAACGATGTTGGAAAATAACGAAGTTGGAAAGCTTATACCACCTGACTTCAAAACTTACCATAATGCTATAATCAAGATAGTGCAGTACTGGAATAAGGATTAGCAAGTAGGTCAATGGAATAGAATAAAGACTCAGAAACTGTCTGACACTTTTATCACTATACCATTATTTAATTGTTAATAAAGGCAACCAAACAACCTAATGCAGACAAAAAGCATTTTTTCAAGAAGTCATGCATCATGAGGTATTTATATAAAAAAAAATTCTCAACTACTTTGCACTATACACAAAAATTAACTCGTGAAGAATCATGAATACAAATGTAAGAGCTAAAATATCATAAAGCTTTTACAATGAAGCATAGGAGCAGATATTCACAACATTCGTGTGAGCAAATGTGTGTGTGTGTGTGTGTGTGTGTGTTTTAGGCGAGCCACGGTGGTGGTGCAGGGGGTGAGAAAAAACATGAAGAGAAAATTGGACTGAGCGAGGTGGCTCATGCCTGTAATTCCAGCACTTTGGGAGGCTGAGGCAGGCAGATCACCTGAGTTCAGGAGTTTGAGACCACCCTGGCCAATATGGTGAAACAGTGTTTATACTAAAAATACAAAAAATGTTGGTGATGTTGTAGAGCAAGTGGTACTCTCAAACATATTTGGTGGAAATATAAATGGTAGAGGCACATTGAAGAACAAATATCTAGCGTTTCCTTATAAAAATAAACACGTAAGAAGGGAAGCATGAGTGAAATCTCTGGGGTCATGATAATACAGTATTTTGTCTTGATAAAAGTTTACATACAAAGGTATATTAATGTGCACATTTTATTGTATGTAAATTTTATATAGAAATAGTACATAAAAATAAAAAAAGAGTTTGTTTTACTGTTAATGAATATAAAACTCTAGATAATATACCTATTTAGTATTTAGGGCTAAATGCATGGCCATCTGTGATTTACTTCGAAATGCATGAGAAAAAGAAAATAAAATAGATTAATTAATGGGTAGAAGGATGATGGACAAATATGTGATAAAGCAAGTAAATAAAATATTGATGGAACAATCAAGGTGGAAAGTATACAGATACTTATTTAAATTCTTTCAGATTGGTGGGGGTGCGGTGGCTCACACCTGTAATCCCAGCACTTTGGGAGGCTAAGGTGGGTGGATCATGAGTTCAGGAGATGGAGACCATCCTGACTATCACAGTGAGAATCTGTCTCTACTAAAAATACAAAAAAATTAGCCAGGCATGGTGGTATTCAACTGTAGTCCCAGCTATTCAGGAGGCTGAGGCAGGAGAATTGCTTGAACCTGGGAGGTGGAGGTTGTAGTGAGCAGAGATCATGACACTGCACTCTCGCTCTGGGCAACAGAGTGAGACTGTCTCAAAAAATAAAACAAAATAAATTTCAAATTTACTATGTATTCAAAAATTTCCGCAATAAAATATTGAAAAATAAAAAGAGAGAGAGACTACTGACCTAGAAGCCCGATGTTAGAGTAAAGTCTAAACTTCTTTGCATGATGTGTGACCCTAAGTGAGCTAATCTGAATTCTTTCTAGGTTTGTTGAAGTTTTGTTGTTGTTAGAACAAACGGCTATTAATTGAAAGTAACATAAGCGGGTGGTGTGTGTGCATGGTAATGGGGATGGGGGCAATGGGGATAACGGTAGGGAAATTACCTTCATCCAAAGACAGGATAAAAAGTACAGTGAGAAAAAACTTTTAGAACTGAAGATTCTCTCTCTCTTCTTTTAGGGCCTAAATCATCTCCTCATCTTATGCTCAGAATTTTTTCATTTGACACATTTTCCTCCCACTTCCCAGGATCCCCATCACATTCCTTTGGCTATAAAAAATGAGCTCCACAGTGGATGTGGTGGCTCACACCTGTAATCTTAGCACTTTGAGAGGCTGAGGCAGGTCACCTGAGCTCAGGAGTTTAAGACCAGCCTGGGCAACATGGTGAGACCCTGTCTCTACAAAAAAAAAAAAAAAAAAAAAAAAAAAAAAATGAGCTACACTCTGTCTCAGTTGCTCTATGACCTTTGGACTCTAGTGTCAAGTGATTTCATCCTGCAGCCTCACCCTCTTGAATTCCTATCCCACACGAGGCATCTTCAGGTTTTATATAAGCTACTTCCTCTTTCTGAGACAGTCATCTCATTCCGGCCTGCTCTAATGCCTTATCTGTAGGGTCAAAATCTTTCTATCTTCAGGATCCATGCTCAAAATTCCTACCCTGATACAAAAAGTCTGTTTTAGCTAAAATTTTGTCATTATTAATTTTACTTCAAATTTGTATAGGAGGGATATTTGTAAAAATAAGGAGTAATTAAATGAAACTTTTTAGGAACAAGAAAAAATAACTTAGTAACCAGATGAGGTGCAGGTTCTATACGAGCTCTGTTGATGGCTTTGAATCACCCACGGTTTTTGTTTCTTTCAAGAGTTTTTCTGTCTTCCAGTGTCTCTGCTCAGTTTCTTCAAGAATGCTGAACTCTCCTTGGGTCACAGATTTTTAAATATCTGAGAGGAAATCTAATGGTTCACTTAATCTTCATTCACCCTGCCACCACTGAATAAGCCTGAAAAAGACATATTTATGATTTAAATATAGGATGACATTGGGTTGTCACTTAAACCTAGGCTGATGGATTAATTGTAAAGTATAAAATTAGTAAATTACCAAGACAATGACTATATAGTGGTTGGCATGAAGATGAAAAATGCTGAAGCACGCTGGTAAACTGATGAATGATATCCTACCAAGATGCCTACACAATGCCTTCACTTCAATGCAATGAAAAATGGCCTTGAATGTAAATCAGGACATTCCAGTTTGGGGGACTTTGACTTTCTCAATCAAAAATCCTGGAGATAACAGAGGTTGTTGTCACTGCAAAGTAAAAGCAGACTCATAAACCACATATGTTTCAAAGAATTTGCATTATAAAATACAAAAGTCAACGTTACTAGTCATTGATTAGGCAAGAAGACATCTGCATTGCTTTTTTATCAAAGTAAAAAAGTTGAAGATTTGAATCCCTCAGGAATAGGTCAGGGAAATACACAGCCTTTTGAAGCTTCATCAATAGAACACTGAATGTCACAGTAGCATATGTATATTTTCATTATAAAACTAAAACATTTTTCTCCCTAATCGTCTTGTAAACCTTACATCTTAACCAAACTGAATTCTTCAACATTTTTTGCTTGTTCCCACCCATGCATTTGACTAAGTTTATTTGCTCTGTAATGAAACAGCCCTCCATCATTTCTCACTTCTTGACAGAATATTTCTCATCTCTCTCTGTTTCTCTCTCTCTCTCTTCACTAAAGCTTTCTCTGTACATCTCATATGTAATACCAACTTCTCACTTCACATTTGTGGGAAATAAATAAAGCTAACCCTATCTGTAGTCCCAGTTCACTTCTATACCCAGTTTGGCACAATGATAGCCATATAGAAGACATTTAAGTACTGTTAGCCAAAAAATAAATTCCCTTTTAAGATGTCATTTATGCTTGCTATTTGGAAGATTTTCTTCAGTAGGATTATCTAAATTAGGTTTAGCAATGTGGACTTTACTTTTTTCTTGCTTTATTGTCAGTAATTACTGAGTCAAAAATCATTTTTTAACTGCCTGTATTTACATTGAGGAAATAAATTCCTGTAATCAAAGGACTAATGGCCAAATAGTACCCAGTAGAATGAGTTGCACTATTTTGTGGAAAATATCTGCTCTCATCCACCTTAGCTGAATGCAATTTTTCAGGTGTTTACTTTCTGCCTGAAGACATTGTTGTTTCTCTTGAGAATGAGTTCATGATTATGGCAGGGTGGAAATTTGTAAAGGGAAAGTGTAAAGACCATATATAACTTAGTAAGTTTGGGGCATCAGATTTAATAATGCCCATGAAAGTGCTTTGAGCTGCTTAAAACACTAAAAGTGTCAACATATTTCTGTCTTTGCTTTCAGTACAGGCCTAGAATTAAGGTAGTAAAAAGAGTATATCTTCTATTTAAAAGTCTTCAGAATCTATTTAATTATAGCCACAACAATAGCAATATTTCTGGGTTACCAAATTCTATTCTTGAATTTATTTTGCCATCAAGTACTTCCTCATTTTTACCTTAGCCTATTCTTGTTGTAACCTAGACATTTACATGCCCCTGGCATTATCGATCTTAGTTTTTCAAGACTTGAGGTCAGTTTATATATATTAGATAGTTTACCCTGCTTCTTGACATTCATTCCATCCTTATTCCCTGGTTAACCACATTTTTTAAAAAACTCAGGATAAGTGCCAATGTCTTCAAAATATCTATTACAATCCTCCAAGGCAATATTAATGCATTCTGCCCACTGTTGCTTACTTTCTCAAACACCTATCTACATCATGCGGTCTAATATACCTACTCATTTACCTATTAAACTGTTAGTCCCTTGAAAACAGGCCCCATCTCTTACTCATTTTGAATTCCTTAGGGCCTGTGAAATAGCTAAACACTTTATTTTTGAAGGTATGATGGACACTGGCAGTATAGTATAACTTCTAGTCCTGGAAAATGGGCCAGCAGAGATTAAGAGGGGAGCATAGTGTCCTTGAAACTCAGAAAAAGTTTCTAGTTCCAGCAAGAAACTTAGGACCAAGTTAAAAATAAATTCATTTATGCCAACACTCATTCATTATTTAAAATGAACAAAGAAACAAACATAAAAAGCAAACTTCTTAGTAAGCTAAAAATAAAAGGGAACTACTTCACTTTGAAAAAAGAACATCTACAAAAATCCTACAGCTAATATCATATATAATGGTAAAAGACTGAATGTTTTCCTTTAAGATTGGGAAGAAGGTGAGGATGTCCATTCTCCTCATTGTTATTCAGCATAGCATTGGAAATTCTAGCCACTTCAATAAGGTCAGAAAAAGAAATAAAAGGCCTACACATTGGAAGGAAAGGAATAAAGTTGTTCTTATTTGCAGATGATTTTATACATTGAAAATCTTAAAGAATCTATACAAATCTTCTAGAATAAGTAATTGAGTTCAGCATAGTCATAGAATACGAAAGCAATGCACAAAACAAAATATGATGAATCACATTTGTATATATTAAGGTAGTAAAAAAGTATCTCTTATTTTAATAGGTCTCCAGGATCTATTTAATTATAGCTACAATAATATCAAAATTTCAGGTTAAAAATTCCACTCTTGAATTTATTTTGCTATCAAACATTTCCTGAATTTTTGTAATGAGGGAGTATTTGATGGCACACCAAATGAACATATAGGAACCAAAATTAAATACACAATACCACTTGAAATCTTTCCAAAAGTACAATGTTTAAGTTTAAACTTAAGTTTTAAATTTAAAACATGATTAGAATTTGTATGGTAAAAGTTACAAAATGCTGATGAAAAAAATCAGATAATACCTAAATTAATGATGAGGCATACCATTTTTATGAATTAGAAAATTCAACATAATAAAGACATGAATCTACAAAATGACAACTAAATGATTGACTGATAGGTTTAACGTAGTTATTGTCAAAGTCCCAGTGAGGTTTTTGCAGACATTGACGAGCATATTCTGAAATGTATACAGAAAGAAAAGGCCTAAAATGACTAAAACAATCTTGCAAATGAGCAAATTGAAGGGAATCACTCTACTTGATATTGGGAATTAACACTGAACTACGGTACTCAAGACAGTGTCATATTGATAAAAGGGAGGATACACAGATCAATGCAACAGAGAACCTGGAAATGGACTCACAACCATATGCTCAACTGATTTTTTGACAAGGGTAATTCAACGGAGCAGATATAGACATTTTAACAAATGATTAGAGCAATTAACCATCCACAGACAGAAGGAGGAGGAGGAGGAAGCCCCAGCAGCAGCAAAAGCAGCTTGATCTAAGTATCAAGACTTATACAAGAATTAACTCAAAATTAATACTGATTTAAATGTAAAACATAAAAATATTAGAAAGTAAAAAGCAGAGACAAGTCTTTGGGATCTAGGCCTAGGAGTAAAGTTCTTATACTTGATATGAAAAGCATGATTTAAAAAATTAAAGACAGGTAAATGGGACCTCATCAAAATAAAAACTTAGACTCTATAAAGTCCATCTGAAGATAATGTAAAGACAAGCAACAGGCTGAGAGAAAATACTGGCAAACTACATATCTGATGATAAAGAATGAGTATCTAGAATATATTTTAAAACTTTCAAAACTCACAAGAGAAAGAATAGAATTAGAAAATCATCAAAAGGTTAGCTATTAGAAAAACTTAAATGTAATTTACATTGAGTTATCTCTATACAAGATTAGAACGAATCAAGAAAACAAACAAAACTAGTGAAAAAATGAAATGCCGGTGAGCATGCAGAGAAACCGGATTACTCTCATATTGCTGGTGGGAATGTAAAGTGGTATGGCTATTTTACATACTGTAAAATGGTATAAATTACCTTTAAAACCTTGGTAGCTTCTTAGAAAACTAAACATGTGACACAACAATTGCACTCCTGGGCTTTTATCACAGAGAAATGAAAATGTATATTCACTTAATAATCGGTATGCAAATATTCACAGCAGCTTTATTCTTAGAGCCTAAAAACTGGAAACAATAGATAAATAGCTAAAAAGAAGTTGTGGTATATCCATACCATAAAATACTACTCAGCAATTAAAAAAGTAACTGAATATATAAAACAGGTGGGATGTATCCTGAGGGAATTATGTGGAGGGGAAAAAAAATTAAATCTGTAAAGGTTACATCCTGCATGATTCAATTTATATAACATGCTTGATAGTACAAAATTGTAGAATTAAATAACATATTAATGGACTACTCTATATCTTGACTATATCATTGTCAATAGCCTGCTTGTGATATTGTACTGTAGTGCAAGATGTTGCTATTTGGGGAAACTGTGTAAAAGGTATGCTAAATCTCTCCATTATTTTTTACAACTGCATATAAATCCATAATTATTTCAAAATACAATGTTTTATTTTAAATAATTATTTATCTAAGGCATCCTGACACAATGGGATATTAGGTGAATATTCCACAATATGATATTTGAAGACATAGTCAAGGCTCTGTCTCCTCCCGGATGCTTGCTGATTGGGATAGTATCACAGACAGTGATTTATATTCTCAAATGTCTACCAAGAGTCATGGCAATCTAACCTGACAAACTTAACCTTAACTGGAGATGGATCTACGCATGTAATAAGACTGAGAGAAGACCACCGATTCAACTGTCCTGAAGGCAACTAGATTTAGGACCATGCCTGTCAGTAGGACTCTCTCTATGCTTGCTTCTGGCCACTATTTTCTTTTGTTCTCCTTCTGCTTTCATTTTCCCACAGGGTAGACTACAAAGCTGCCAGTGATTATAGGTTGATGGTTCTAAAAGCCACATGACCAGAGAAGTAACAAGACCATTATCACTGGCTTCATTGGAAAAATTCTAGAGAATGTTTCTGATTGGCTCATATTGGGTCATGTGTCAATTTCTGAATCAAATTCTACAACTAGGTAATTGAGTTTTATGATTGGTTCAGGCTTGGTAACATGACTACAGTGTGACTTGGATAGAGAGATTCTGGGATTGGAAGCTTAAGTAGAATTATATTACTGAGGCAAGAGATGATTCCTCAGAATAAGGGAGATACTCTTCTCAGACACTATCTAATGCACAAAATAATAAATATTGATTAAATAACCATATGTCTATTTCTAACACAGCATTTGACCTGACTTTCATTTCTCCAGGCCTGGGATCAACAGATATTGGCTCTAGACACTGGTAGATGGAAACTGAGCATATGGGGCTGACCAAGGTTTGTGCTGACACTGTGAAGCCATGGAATATTCAATTAAGCAAACGAGGTTGAGAACGCACTGATTTGATTATTGGATGTGACCAAAAGACTTAGAAAATAATTGGCTTGTATTTTATTTAGTACTTCTATCAGCTGGGTTATTTTCTACAGGCAACAGGAAGGAAATCTTGATAATCTCAGCAAAATAGAATTACTAGGAAATATATCAAGGAATTTACAATTTTCATGGATATCTGAAGGTCCAACTTTAGAATTCAGGAAGCAGGCCTGCTGCAGACAGCTAGTAAGCAGAGATACTGCAGAGTTCTAGTCTCAGGAATAGTCTGCTGTGAACTTTGCATCTATTATTCCTGTTTTCTAACTATTTCTTCCATCCTGGAGTCATGTGCTCAAATACAAAACCCTAAGGAGAAATGTCTGATTGGCTAAGTTTAGATCATATGCCCGCTATTGGGTGAATGGGAGTAAGGGAAAAAGTATCCAGCGTCTCTGGCTTCTGTAGGGGAAGATGGTGATCCTGAATTAGCCTATGTATTAATATTCTACTGTTGTGTAAAAATTACTACAAACTTAACAGCTAGAAAACAATACCCATTTATAACTCCCCACTCCGTAAGCCAAAAGTCTCAGCTCTGTAAGTCAAAAGTCTCTATCTAGGATTTCTCAAGGCCAAAATCAAGCTGTCACCAAGTTAGGCACGTCTCCAGAAGCTCTTGGGAAGAACCTGTTTCCAGACTCATCCTGTTGTCAACAGAACTCCATTCCTCACAGTTATAGGACTGAGGTCACCACTTCCTTGCTGGCTTCTAGTTAGGGATCACTTACAACTTTTAAAGACCACTCCCCTGTTCTTAAATGTGACCTCCACCATTTTCAGGCCAGCAATTTTCAGACCAGATTCAATTTAAGTCTCTGACTTTTGCTTCTGCTACCAGTTAGAGGAGGTAGTAGAGGATAGCTCTAAAGGGCTCCTGTGATTAGATGAGACCCACCTAAATAATCTCCCGATTTTAAATTGCTGGATTAGCGCATTAATTCCATCTCCAAAATTCCTATTGCCATGTGACATAATAATTATAGTAGTACCAGGCAGCCATTAAGAATTCTGCCAACCATATGCTCCTGCCCAAAATAAATACAATAATAAAGAAAAAATGCTGACAAAGAATACTGGAGTACAATTCTAAGACTTTCTGAATAGCCAAAACAAACAAGCAGTTAAATATGTTAATGTCCATTACATTGTCTCAATCTCACTTTAAAAAGGACAGTATGTTTTTGATTGATGTATATAAATGTAAACATGTATATATATGATTTAAAGTAATAATAATACATGAACACTAATAAGTACCACTTTTAGATTGGTATGCAAGTGATATCACCCATGAGAACTGCAAGGGACTCTGAGGTGATGTAATGGACCACTGAGCAAGGAGTCAGGCAACCTGTATTTAATTCACTTTTCCAATAATAATGCACTTATAACCTTGAATAACTCACTGGCTTTCTCTAAGACTCTGTTTCTGAAGTTGTAAAATAAGAGTGTTGGGCTGATTATTTCCAGGAATCTTTCCAACCCTAGCACCACATTACATTGTAAATAAAGCTCTTATGTTTTAAAACTTAGGTGTAGAATGCCTTGTAGTTTAGCTATTAAATTAAATTAAATCATATTATAATAAATATATAATTATATATTAAATGTATAATTCTATAGAGGTTACAGTTAAATTGGTATATACACAATTCTGGCATCAGTGTAATTTATATGTTCCTTGGGAAACAATTTTAGAGAATGAATCCCAAACTATGAAACCATGAATATGGACTGTTATCAATCATTTTTGGACACCATATCAAAAAGAGAGTCAATTATTTACACCTGCATTTACTGAAAGATGTTCACTCTGTAATTGTTTACAATAAATAAAATAGAAATATGACATAAATATCTCCTAAGCAGAGAGTGTTAATTAACTTATAAAACATTAATGAAATGTGATACAGACTTGAAGAATTATATCATAAAATCTGCCTTGCAATGTGGAATATGTTTAGAGCATAATATTATAAGTATAAAAATTTCAAGTTGTTAAAATATGTATGAGTGCATATTAATTTTGTAGGAGAACATGTAAAATTTAAAGATTGTTAAAGATATGAGGGTGGTTGCTTTTTGTTTATATGTTTTCCAAAACTTGCTAAGATTCCACACACATAGGAAATATGGAATGGCCCCTCAGTAAGTGGACCTTACTTAAAAAATAGTCTCCATGCCTCAAATTTACAAAGTTGTTTACTCATCATTAGAGAGAACCCACTATCAGTAATCAATTGGTGCCATTAAGACCTTCTTGGGATGACAATTATGAAGTATAGAGAAGAGGAGATACAAGTTTATTGGTACTGCATTAAGTCTTCAAGCAAAGTCATTTTGATACCAATTTAGGATGTTGTATCATTTTGGTTTTTCAGTATTATGATTTTAACTACAGTTCTTTCTGTTCCAGTTTGACTTATATTACTTTACTTGTGGCTTCTGTATTTCCTCCTATATTATGGTGAGCATTTAGAGTCTAGATTCTGCATTTGTCTATAGCCTCCTCTGTTTCTGCCTTGGGCTTGTTTTCCCTGAATTCAAACATCCTCAGTTATCTTCAGTCACCTACTTCAAGTTGTAGCCTTTTAGTTCCAAAGGACTCACCACTGATACTCTTTCAAACTGAGGCTGTATTTTGAGTACATAAAGTGAATTGTATTGGGACTTGACAAATTATGGGTCATTATCAGTATGTGAGCCAAGGTCTAGATTCCAGACATTAGAGCTAAACATTAGTTGCAGGAATTAACTGATTAGCTTCCAGGGCTGACAAGCTTAAAAAAAAAAGGGAATAAGGAATTATCCAAGAGTCTAGTGCTAATAACGAAGCAATGGAGAGAGAAGTAGATAGCTCAGGGCTAAGACTTTGAAGATTTGATATCCTCCTTCTCTTCCAGAAATGTCCTCCAGATTTCTGATAAATAAGTCCTAACAAATATTATACAGCTGGAGAGAGAGGGTCTTAAAAGGTCTTAAGACAGGAGAATGAGACCACTGCAGTGATGCTCAGCATCCTATGAAGTGGATTCTCTGCAAGTATGATCAGAAAGTAAAAACACCCCAGAGGCTAGCATACTAGACCTCCATGGCTAAACACAATCACCCATGTAACATTTCTATCACAAATCAAATTCATTCTCCAGAAAACAAAGCCTAACAGATTGAAAATTTATTAGCATCTGCTGTGTTGTGATTATGGCTTTTAAAATGTTTCACGTCACATGTGTAAAATGCACAAATACATTTCACCATTGTAGAATACATGACATTTGGCCATATATAATGAAAGATTTTTATCTAACACAGGATGCTACTTTTTTTTAATTGCTCCCTGCCAAGAGAATGCCTGGAATGCTACTATTGGTTTAATACAATAATAAAATGAGATCGCACCCAATACAAAAGCCAGAAGGACACCCATACTGAAGAAGGTAAATTAATTGATGTCTCTGAGGACGTAAACTACTCTTTGTGAATTTGACTTTAAGAATGAGGGTTGTTGAAGTAATCACAATTTGAAGTGTCCATTCTCTAAACACAGTTTTGTTCTAAATAAAAATTACTCCTTTTTTCCAAGAAACTGAAATGACTATATTTGTTTTCATTAAGTCTATATGATTTCCAAGGCCACTCACATCAGTAGTTGAGACTATGAGAATTGTAAGTAGAAAACTCTAGAACAGTAGCCTTAGGTTGCAATAAATACTAGAATTTCATAAAATCTTGTTCCCATTTGTTTGTCAGTAAGTACATCCATAGAGGATGTGGATCCATGGTGATCTGTATTACCTAATGCATTATATTCCTTGTAGGGATTTATAACTGTGAAATACAATGGGTTTTATTGAAATTAAACATTTTAATAAAATTTATTTGAATAAACATTAAGAAAGGAGAAAATTGATCCAAGTGGTATTGCAGTACACAGTATATATTTACAAACTGGCTGATAAATGAGTGGATGAATAACAAATAGTGTACACAATAGAGATAAAATGAATGAGAATTTATACTGCTGTTGATGGAGTACAGTGTTCCTGCCCCTGAAGCAGACACTTAAAGCAGGATAACAAGAGATAAAAGCGAATGAGAATTTAGATTGCTGTTTGTGCAGGACAAAGTTCTGCTTCTGAAGTAGACACTTAAGGCAGGATAATATAGTAACTATAGCTTCTAAAGACAGCCTGCAGGGTTAAAATCACCAGCTCTGCATTTTATTAACCACGTCACGTTAGAGAAAATATTTTACTTTTCTGCAACTCTCTTATTTGAAAAGCAGGACATATTAATAATATGTATTATGCATGACTTGTAAGATTATGTAATGTATGTTAGGTGCTTGGGATGGAATTTGACACACAGTAAGCTTCTTGTAAACATTGGCTATAATATTATTACATAGAAATTCTAGAACTGCCACTTGAGCCTTGATCTATTTCTTAATTCTCTTTTTTTCTACCTATCATATAAACTGTACCGGACGATATTTAATAGGTGAACACTCAAGTTATACTTTGTAAACTTGACTTCATAGACCTCCAGCTTTTTTGTGAATGCATAGGCTTCCATATTTTTAAAAAAGATTTTTCAAGCGTTGCCTTTAACATGGCAGGAGAGGGGGTCATTGATTTTTTTTTAATTCAAAGTTTCTCAAATTTCCAAGTGTATAAAAAATTAGTGCCTTTTTATATAGAAACTAGCATGCTAAACACATAAAAGATGAACCATCCTACTTTATGTGGAAGTAAACGACCAGAGTTTTATTCCAATTTCACTTTTGCCCCTTGGGATGAACTTTTGAGGCTGTGTATTGACTCTCTACGGCATTTTAAGCTGAAAAATGAGCAAGGCATCCCCAGTTGTTTCACTGAAGAAGTTCATATTCTAAATGGGAAAGTAAACTCTTACACCAGAACAAGAACTACGAAAATGAGGAAACAATGAAAGCCATGGTTTACAATTTAGCTCCATTGTACCCAAATGTATTTTAAATATCATCTTTATATAGTATGTTAAAAATAATGCTTCAAATCAGGAGTTAGAATAATTCTTAACTATGAACCATGAACCCCTTCTCATATTTTAGAAGTACTATTTTTATTTTTAATTTTAAAATAAGCTGGTAACTTAAGACTGAATTATCTTAAATATTTAAACAGAAACCTTCTCATTCTAAGTCTCATTCGTCTTTTAATAATCTTATTTAATTAGCACCCTGTCTGATGTGTGTCAGTTTCTACGGCTCTTGTGCCTAAGACTTGAGGTTTCCATGTGTTCTATAAACTGCGGATTCATGTCACTAAACTTTACAGCTGTCTTGTTAGTCATACAAACTTTGCTTCTCTAACATATCCCTTCTTTGTGCTCTGTCAGCACATGGTACCTCCTTTAATTGACCTAGACTCACAATTGTGACTGGCAACCAAGTAAGATGTTTGGTATACTAGATATATATATTTTAAACCAGATAGACTGACTGCCTTTCGTATTAGTTGAGTTCAATCGCAGGTTCAGACATTTTCTCTGCGGAGGTCCACACCACCCAGCCCTAGACGTAACTTGATCAAGCCACATCTGAGATGTTCAGAAGTTATAAAGGCAGTGGCCACATCCTCAACACCTGTCTTCACTGTTCCTTACAGGACAATGCTTATTTATTAGCCCTCAAATTTTGAATAATTAGATATTTATAGGTAAGCTTCCTCAGTAAGTTCATAGGGTTTCACTCTTGAATCCTTCAGTTTCTTTCAGCCTCTGGAGTAGCCTATGTGGTGAACTCAGAGAAGAAACAAATTAGGCTGTGTATTTTGCTTGTGTCCAGGAGTTTAATCCACCCACCTATTCATTAGAGCTAGCAAAGTAAGAGAAGTGATGGAAAGATATAAAGGACCACCCCAGACAAGTGGAGAATCAAACTGGAATGAACAAAACTACTTTTAATGGCACCTTGCTAGAGCTCAGCTGGCAGCACAGCATTTGTGCTATGCTTCCTGTCTGTGATGGATTCATTTACTGTAAAGGTGCTATGGCCCAAGAGACCTGAAGAGGGTATCTATTGCCACTGTCCAAACAGAGTCTGATTAAACATGTGTGCACACACAGGCACGTACACGCACGCGCGCGCGCACACGCACACACACGCATATATTTTGTCCATTTCACTTTAAAAATCCAGAGTAGAAACCGCTTCAAACAATACAATTTGAACTGTTACATCTTATCACTCACTCTTTCATTATTACTCACGGGTGACTAAAGGATATTGAAGTAGAACCGAATGGGTTAGGCAAGAGGAACAAGCCTGGGACTTTCTTACTCTCAATGCAGTTCTATTAGGAAAACCTTTAGGCACGTGAATGGCTATTCATATGCTTTCGTGAGCTCGAAACACATGGTTCGATATATTCATTCATTCAACAAATACTTATTGAAGACTTCACATGCCATTTCCTGTACTTGGTAGCAGAGATACAATGAAAAACAAGGAGGGATCCTATCTTCATGAGGCTTGCAATCCATGCAGTTCGTAAATATTTCCTATGCAACAGATATTTGTGTGCTACTTTCAAACATGGATGGAGTCATCAATCTTCTACGCCTTCTAAAGCTTACGGAAATATGAAAGGCAGAGATAGGAGACATCATACACCCAATTCCAGCACATGTTTTATTTTAACAAATAACATAGGTGGAGATATACAAGTCTCTTGTAAAACTCTATTTGTTTTTGTGTTAGCCCTTAGCATACACAATTCTAATTATTCATATTAACACATTCTTCTCCACTGCACTGTGAGTTCCACGATTATAGAAATTTTGTCTACCCCATTCACCAGTGCATCCCCTATGTCTGAAAGAGTGTCTGGCATGAAGTAGTTAATTAATAAATTTTGTTTGTATTGATGAATCAACGAAGGTGTAAATGAAGGCACTTTCTTGACATGTAATAGGAAGCTTTGAAAAATCACTAAATTAATTGGATGACAGGAAAAGCAAATAATAATCATCATCACTTCTTAGACTTTTATAATGTCTGAGACTACCATTTTAGGAATATTGTACAACTCTAGAGGCCGGTTATTTTTCACATTTTACAAATTTAAAAAAGTTAAACTTCATTTTTAAAAACTTATGTTTAGTCATATAACTATTTAGAAGCAAAGTAAAGATTAAAGCCCATATCTACTAAACTTAAAATTCTGAGAGCTTTATCAATATGCTGAATATCCTTGAGCTATATGAAATGACCAACTGTAACAAGATAAAATTTAAAGAGAAAAAGGTAAGGTTTATATTTGGTTATTGTAATACTTAAATATAGAAGTAAGTTAAAGGGCTGATGGTAAATCACATTAAAAATAAATAAAATATAATACATTTTGTCAAAAGTAAACTGAATTTGAGTCAGCAATACAATATACTTGCCAAAAGCACTGTTGTAATTATATCATGAATTTACTAATGGATAAATTGCGGGTGTTAGTAGTCTTACTCTTTTTTAATGACGCTTAGACCAGAGCGACAGAATCGTGTCTACTTTTGGGCAGCAGACTCATCACAGAACATTATCCAGCTGAAGCATGTCTAGAGGAAAATGACCACCATTGGGAAGGGGGTCAATGACTTGTCATAAAAAGAATGAGACTGCTTATCCTGCAGTAGAGCATACATGGGCTAGGGTTGTCTGATCACAGCCTTACAATAGCTGAAGAGTCATCGCAGCCAGAAAGTGCAGACTTATTTTGCCTGGCCTTGAGGAATAAAATTTTGATCTGAATGAAATCCTGAGAAAGAGTTTTAGTTCAAATAAGAAAGAGCTGTGGGGAGATGGAAATGTTACCCTTAGACCATTATAATTTTATTTTTGCTGGAAATGTTCCAAGAGCCACTAAGTGACCACGATATGGGACATTGTAGAGGGGACCGAAGTTATGTGGTTGGATGACATTAGGGTCATCAAATAATTGGCACATACACTGCTGTTCTCACATGCAAACTCATTCAAGGGGTATGTTATCAATTGTGGCATTATTCATGATGCTTCCTCAGAATCTTTTCAAACACAGAGCTCTAAGAAACTACTTCCAGTTGATCAGAGTTGGCATGTGAAATGAAAACAGTTACTCTGCGGAATTTATTAAGATATGGTATCAAATAGGGGTTCCAAACATGGCTGTACATCAGAATTAGCTGCCATCGTGCTTTTAGAGATTTTGAAAGCTGTGGGTTCCTAGGCTCCACTCCAGTTCTCCTGAAAAATAAAATCCAAGTTTTCAACCCAGGAGTCTGTATAGAAAAACTATTACCAGATAACCCAGATGTGCCAAGTCTAGCAGAGTGGTAAAACTAGTATTTATCAGCCACTAATAAAAGAGCCATTCCAACTCTTTGGATCTGTGACTCTGTGAAATCAAGTGATTAAGCATAAAAATGGCTGGATGCCCTTGAATACATAAGCTAATTTTATATTTATTTATGTGTGCATGTATTAGCTGTGCATGAAATAGCCAAGTTTTCCATGTTTTTCTCCCACGCATGCACTATACCACAATGCAGATTTATGTATGCATCAGACTCCTGACTTATACAGACTGGATGAATCACAGTACCTGTTAGAGTATAAAAGAGCAAACATTAGTAAAACTGATAATACGCCTTGTGGTGGTGACTCAACCAAAGCAAGCACATCTGTCACAGAGGAACAGCCTGCCAGCTTTTCACCAGGGGAAATGCAATTGAATAATAATGCACCATACATAAAGCAACTTCAGGGAAGCTCTCTGCCAAGTTAAATCCCTTTAAGATGGAATTGTGTGCATATACTGGGCAAATGTACAGTCACATAATATAAGCAGGCCAAAACCTTTGTACTCAAAATATAACTCAGATCTTAAATTCATAGACTCATCCAACAAGTGTCAGGCTCAGTACTGAGAACTGAGGATACAATGTTGAGCACAACAGACTTTGTCCCTATACTTTCTGTCCTTCAATCAGAGTGGTGAAAACATAGCATGCTATATTTGGAAGTAACAGTTAAAGCTAGTGTGGTCCCTGATGGCCTCTCTGGCGATACCTTCTGAACTGTGCAAGTGACTTAATGAAGAAAAAGGGTGCTTGAAAGGAACACTCTAAATAAAGGGCATAGCAAGTACAAAGGTCCTGAGGTTGAAGAGTGCTTGGTATGTTTGAGAAATGCAAAGAGATAATATAATAGTAACTGGAGCAGAGGAAACCTGGGAGGAGACAGTAGTAGCAGATAAAACCAAAGAGATAGGTAGAAGCCAGATCTCAGAGGGTTTATAGTTTGAGGTACAGTGCCCTTTGAAATATGCATCAATGTATCATCGTGGTAAGCACCGATTGTTTAGAATGAAAGTAAAAGATCTCAATTAGCATTTTGAAAACCTTTTCTGATAAATTCATAGACTCTTCCCTTCAGAATACAGAGGTTGGTTTGTCTCTTGGGATTCTTTTAATCTCTCACTCACAATTTTTCATTGGGTAAGTATTCATTCATTTATTCATTAATTAATTTACTCATCATTTATGACAATCCCGTTATTTGCCAAACATTGTGCTAGTCCCTGAGAACAAATTAGTGTTATAAGTTTTCTTATAACACTGAAGTTTCCTAAGGCATTGATAGTTCAATAGAAAATACAAATTATGTTCATAGGAAATAAAGTGGAGTGTGACAAGAGCTATATGCACAAAAATATTCAGAAATTTCATGTGCCTGTATATCTCTCCAGTCCACACTCATAGGTACCCTGGTGTAGGCAACTCTGAAATGGAATTCTATAATCTACAAAGGAGGTAGAGTCAGTGAATTCAGAGCAAAGCTTTCTTTGCCAAGCCTGGAGAAATTAGCAATAAAGACAGGAAAACATTATTTTGTTGTTTTTAACTAAACTCTATAACTGGAATAATATTACCTTTAATGAGGCTGGGGAACTTCCTCTGAGGAGTCTAAAGCCCTTTACTGATGCTATTCCATTAATTCTCCTTGTGTCTGGAACTTGGCACCTGAAGCACAATGCATTATGCAAAACCAAAGCATACTTTGCATAGAGAAAGGATTTTGTTTCAATGTTTCCCTTGTGCTAAACTTAAAAATGCCAGCAGAGCTCCCATCAGAACATGTTCCTATATCCAAGCTCTTGATTTTAAAAAATCCTAGACGGCATACACACACACACACACACACACACACACACACACACACCCCTGGGCATAGGTATATACCATCCAGGTATATATATATTTGTGTGTGTGTGTGTGTGTGCGTGCGTGTGTGTGTGTGTGTGAGAGGTGTGTGCGTGTTTACTCACATGTAGTCTTTGTCTTCTTCATGCTACTATAACAGAATATGTGAGTCTTTATTAAGAACAGAAACTTATTTCTTAAATTTATTAAAAACAGAATTTATTAAGAACAGAAACTTATTTCTTAAAGTTCTGGAGGCCGAGAAGTCCAAGACCAAGAGGGCTCACATCTGATGAGAATCTTTTTGCTGCTTCTTTCCATGGTGGAAAGCAGAAGGCCAAGAGAGCATGGATGAGAAAGAGTAAGAAGAACAAAATTTATCCTTTTATAAGAAACACCCTTTGGTAAACACTAACCCACTCCGATGAAAATGATATTAGCCCATTAAAGAAGGCAGAACCCTGATGACCTAAAGGTCACATGTCTCAACACTGTTTCACTGAGATTGAGTTTCCCCAAACGCTTTGGGGGATACATTCAAACCACTGTATATATGTGTGTGTGTATGTATGTATGTATGTGTTTGTGTGTGGGTGTGAAAGAGATGCGTTTGAGTTCGTTACACAAAAGCAAAATATATCTCAAATTCTTTATTGGATTTAAAGATAGGATATGTAGATAGATAGGAAGCAGCTAATTCAATGGCACTGTTTAGGAAAATCTTTTGTAAAGTTCTATGAGAATTATATATGTTAAAATGCTTCATAGATAAATACATACACAAGTAAATTTGATACCACCACAAGGTACCCAGTCTAGTGCTAGACGTTTTGAAAAAGGATAATGAGATCAAGACAACTTCTGTGTGCCAGGCTGGTAGAAATAGCTGCCTTACATAAAGCAGTTAATTTATAACGCAAACCTAGAGCAAGTGCTAGATTAGGCTGTTTAGCCTGTAAGTGTTTCTTAGATTTCAAAGAAGGAAGAGATCAATGGGGACTAGAAAAATAAGAACATCTTTATGATGAGCAGTAGACCTGAACTGATCTTTGAAGGTTAGGGAAGATTCAGAAAGGTGAATTTGCAATACAGTTCCAGGGATGGAGAGATTCCCTATAATGCCGATATTCCTAAACCGAAGAGCAGCCTCAAGTCTGCTTCGAGTCTCTCCAAGGGTGGATGGGGTAGAATTCATACCAGACAATTTCTGGGCACAGGATTCTTCTTGTAATTCTAGGCATCTCCTGATTGTTGGTGGAGATTAAACAATTCTGTGAGCTTCTTCTTATTTTTCAATTTAAACTTTTTTTCTATGCTTTTTCTTTATCAGCTCTGAATACTCTGTGGCCCCAAGTTGTTCACACTGACTTTCTTCCCTTCTGCCATCATCCTTATGGCCTCTCTGCTCTTTCAACTTTGTTCCTCTTTTGTCTTGATTTAGTTTCAGTCATTGCGTAAACCTGATCTCCAAAGCTTCGCTCGACAAACATCTGTAACCCAATGCCTTTGAGGGCGACCTACTTATTTTTCCCGAGAGTTTGGGGATAACAAAGGTGAAAGAAAACACCGAGAACGAGCTGCTTAAAACTGAACATCTGAAGTTGGTGTCGCTGGAATTAATGAACAGTTCATTCTCCATCCTCTCCCTAGGAACCTCTTACTAGTTTCTGGCTCCATGACCCCTAGCCTGTGACCTGTTTTTCAGGCCTTTGCCACACTACCTTGAGCTACCTGGGTTTGTAGCTTAGGGTCATCACTTTCTAGTTGTGAGACTTTGAGCAACTTTCATCTCTAAAATGTAGATAATACCTACCGCAAGGGGTTGTGCTAAAGATTAAATGAGTTCACATAGGTAAAACACTTAGTGTAGGGAACATTTTCAAAAGTACCAGAAGGCTATGCGCTGTTAACATTATTATCCCTCTCAGCAAATTTCTGGGTTTTCCAAGAAACCTAGAGGAACAAAAACTTCCGTTTGTTTTTTTTTTTCGTACTCTGAAGAATGTGACTTCCTCAGTTTTAGTCTCTGCCAGGGAGGTGACACAAGTCCCTCTCTTTTGCAACCTTTCATAAGGTTCAGGAAGAAAAAAGTTTATCCCAAAAGAAATGCAGCTATCTTCCTTAAGTGTTTTTTCCCCTTTCAGAGTTGCATGCATAGAGTCATATAATCCTTAAAAATATAAGAGATCTCAAATGGTCCTTAGAGACTCATAGAGGTCAGCTACCTCATTTCACGGACGAGAAAACTGAGGACCAGAAATATGAATGAAGTTTTTCTTGGTCATCCAGACAACTAGTAGCAAAGACAGAACTAAAAACCTAATTTCTTCCCCTTCCGCTCAATGTGTATCTCTTTCCAGCTATGTGCCCTTGCTATCTCCTTTCCTCAGGTGAAAATACTCACTTCTACTTGTTTTGAAACCAAAGCAGGCTATATTCAGACCATTAGTGTTCAAAGTCTTAAATTAATTTTTAAAAAACATTTTGGAAGACCACTGACCAAATGCCTTAGTGTGTTCCCCTCAGCTTGGCTAAAGTTAGAGTTCTTCTTGATGATAGGCTCCTGACCTCACTTTTCTTATCAAACATTTAAGTTAGAAAACTTGTCATTGTAAATTTTTTCTCTGCCCCTTTGAAATGCAAAATTATTCTAGCCTCTTGTAATTTTACAACCCAGCAATGTCTTTCTCCTGCACTTGGAGACATGTAACCAAGACATATAAACAAGGAAGATAGGGCCCCTGTCTCTACCCATCTTGGTGGGATGATGGTAGAAGCCTAACTTAAAACAGGAAAATTAGCAAAAACAGATGGCCTGATTACCTTGACCACTAACTAATCTCTAGTAATTTTCCATTAGCTCATTCAAGTCTTAAAAAAAGGTCCAGCCTTTTGTTTCAGTGAAGTTGACCTCAGTCCTATACTGAAGTCTTTCTTACCTTTCTCATCGACTGCAGTAGCCAAGGTTAAATCTGTGTTGCCATTTTTAACAAGTGTCCTGTGCAATTTTAATTTGACACCACAGAGTCCAGGACAAAAGTTTGCTCTAGCCCTGCTTCCCCTTTCATTTGGGAAAGCGCATGCAAGTTAACTGGAAGCAGCCCAAATATTGCCAATTCATTTGCATTTAAATTGCCCAAATGGCATTCGGCAAGAGCTATTTGATGTCCAAGGAGGCTTTGGAGGCTTTTAAACTTCAAAACAGAAGGTCAGAATTGATCGGCAGGAAAAGAACCACAGTGCTAAGTGGTGGGGTTGAATTCTGTGTTTCCACATCTGGGAAGCTGGTTCCAGCTGAAGCCTGGGGCAAGCAAATCACACAGGCTCACTCCAGGAAGAAAGGCCAAAGCTGGATGAGATGGGGAAGCCTCCGGATTTCATTTTCTGGAATGCTGTGGTGTCCTGTCCCTTTTCATGATTTGCTGGGAAAAGAGCAGAAAAGAAAGGATCAAGCATGGATTCTCTAACTTTCTCTTTCCTAGAAAAAGTACATATCTAAACCTCTTCATCTGAAGAAAGCTCAATGACATTTATATTCACTGAAAAATTAGCATAATTAGTAGTTAAATATTTATTGTAAAAGATGAAGAGTAAATATTCGTATCTCCTAAGGTTGACATACAGAATAACAACAGTAATAATGATGTGATGATGATGATGATTGAGCACTTTCTATGTGCCAGGTACTTATCATTTTTAAAGACCACGGAGTCTAGGAAAATATGTTGCTTTATCACAGCTTCCTTTTTTGATTACAGCAGCCTTATGTGGTACATTTTATTATTCCTATTTACAAACAAAAACAAGCAAGCAAACAAAATGAAGCACAGAAAGGTTGAATAACTTGTCAAAGGTCACACAGCTTGCAATAACAGGAACATGATACCAACAAGCACATGAGTTTTGGAGAATTAATAGTTGATGTAAAGTATTTAAGCTAGCTATTCTTTCTATAAGAGGAACTCAAGAAATGGTGATGTTATTATCATAAAAAAATAAATTCCAACTGAGCCTTTGTCAATACTGACATTCCACACTAAACTGAGTCATGACTTTCAACTTCTTATCTAGCCTTTGGCTGCATCAACTCTCCTGCTATGGCTCTCTGTGTAGCTACCCGACCCAACTCTAGATCTCAGTAAGACTTTTCTGTTGTCACAATTTGACACCGGCTTTCCAGCTCAAGTCATGCGTTCATTGTTGAGCAAACTATGCAGAAAGGCAAGGGGAGAGTAAGAAGTCTGTGAAAGTTAGAGGAAATAGAAAATGAATAAAATATCCACGTTTTCGTGCTTGAAAGGTAAAATGGTATAGACAAAAGCAATGGCTCTGGCAGGGTCTTGGGGATAGGATAGTGTAAAACAGAATGGAGGCATGACAGTGCTATTCTGGTGAGTCATGAATAGAAGCAACTGGGGCAATAGTGGTGAAAGATGATGGAGAAAATAGAATGTCAGAGACAAGTGTTGTGAAATTTGTTGAACACCATGCTAAAGACTGCAGAAAGACCGAAGCTTTGCTCTCCCAAACACAAGACATTACTAAGATCACCATCACTGATGGAGGGAGGGAAGCTTGAATACCCAGGTTTGACGCTAACCTGCATGTCGTTTAAATTCCTTAAGCTTGTGTGATCTACAGTACATTTATTTGCCACCTGCTCAGTTCTGTGCATTTATAGTTTATCTTGTCTTGCTTATAGAATAATGTTCCTAAAAAATGTCCTTAGAAATCATCTAGCTCAATTTTTTCACCTTATCAGTAAACACAATTTGGTTTAAAAACATAAAGTGAGAAAGTTTACCAAGGTTACACAGCTCACTAGTGGCAGTCTATGGCCACTAACAGGGTTAGGTTCTTTTAGGACATAGAATCAATGGTCATCTTGGCATTATTTACAACTGTATTTTAGGAAAGTGCTTCATTTTTCTCAATAAAATACATGAATCACAAATTTCAAAAACTAATCCTGATGAGTTTCTCCAAGAAGAGTTTAAGAGGTACAAGTAAATTGCATCTAGACATCGTTGTTTTCATTGATTCATTTAAAAGCCATAATGTGAGAAGAAATCTGGAAAGCAAATAAACTAAACTAAAATAAATAACCCTTCTCAAGTTCCTTCATTACTGAGTGAGGATATTTTTCCTAGAAATGCTGCAGTGATACTAGAAATGACAGGCAAATTCAAAAAAAGAAGAAGGGTTGGTACTGATTCTGTAGTTAATTTAGTTAATTGCAACTAATACCACATATCTTTTGCTTGAGCCCCTGGACCGATGGTATCAGATCCTCCACAAACTTGCCACTGCATGACATCATTTCTGGCAATGTGGGTCATAGGAAACAGAGGAATTAACTGGGTTACACTCTTTCAAAGAGAATTCAAACAGTAACGAAAAAGAAATGGTGGCTAGAGAAAAATGGTGGTCATAAGATGGGCTGTAGAAAAAAAGAGGAGTGCTGAGTCATCTTTAATAAATCCGACTCTTTAATAAATCCAACTCTTTAATAAACCCAACTCAGAGAGAGAATAATATAATCTCTTTACACTTGGGTATGTTATGCAAAGGATGGGCATGGTTTAGACAACAAATATAATAGTAATAATAATAATAAAGCAAGCAGAGACTTTGCAAAGATGTAAAGAAATGAAGCAAGAAACTTTGTGGATTCACAAATAAAAATGCAAAAATGAAACTGATTGTATAGGAAGCTGAGCCTGATGTATCACCTTATATATTTATTCATTCATATTCATTTCTTTATTCAAGAAAAAATAATTAAGAGTTCTACCTGTGTCAACTGAATCCTTACATGTGTTACCTAATCTTAGAAAATCTTAAATCAGCACATGGGCAAGAAAGCACTCATGTCACAGTTTGGAGGAAGAAAGGCCTTAGAATAGTTAAGCCATACTAATGGAGTAACAGCGGGCAAAGGGCATATTATAATATTATAGGGTCTTTTTTTCTAGGTGAACTTTCCTGCTCCCATTTTCAGGGAAAAAAAAAAAGAAGAAGAAGATTCTGAGGGAAGTTAAACAATTTGCCCAGAGTCACATGGTTCGTATTCCATAGGAAGGACTTAAGATTGAATCCGTCTAGAAAGCCCAAGTATATTATTGACACGTGGCTACCTCCCAACATTAAAACAACTGCATTTATTGGACTGCCTTATTGAACTGCCTTATTGCCTTTTTTATATAGTTTCCCCTCTAGCTGAAATATATTTTCCACGCCTCCTTGTAAATTCACATCCTTTGAGACTTGATTCAAAGTCCATCTTCTCTATAGAGCTTTACCTGAATCTTCTCAACGAACCTTAAAATAATAAAGGTTATTTTTAAAAAGGTAGTCTTTTCTACCTTTCAGCCCTCATGAAATTTTATATCTACATTTCTTATAATTGTCTCACATTAAACTCAGTACCACTGTTGATTATATAATTATTCTATAATAAATATTTCAGTCTCTTCTCTGAGATAGAAAACTCTTACTTTGCTTTGCAAAACTTAATGTACACTGCAGCTTATCAGGGAAGAGATTATGTAGTATTTGAATGAGACTTTTGGGCTTGGTGTCAGAAGTACTGGAAGTTCCAGAGTTCTCACTACCTCGAAGCATGCACATCAGTGAATGTCTATGAACCTCATTTTTCTAATTCCTACTAAAAAAAAAAAAAAAAGAAGATAAATCAGGGCATGGTGGTTCATGCTTGTAATCCCATCACTTTGGGAGCTGAGGCGGGTGGATCACGTGGTCAAGGGCTCGAGATCAGCCTGGCCAATATAATGAAACCCCATCTCTACTAAAAACACACAAAATTAGCTGGGTGTGGTGGTGGGCACCTGTAATCCCAGCTACTAGGGAGGCTGAGGCAGGATAATTGCTTGAGCCCAGGAGGTGGAGGTTGCAGTGAGCCAAGGTTGTGCCATTGCACTCCAGCACGGGTGACAGTGCGAGACTCCACCTCAAAAAAAAAAAAAAAAAAGATAATTAAAAATGTCTTTCATCATTTGTGTGAGCATAAAGTTAGTTTAGTTGTTTAAAATACATTTTTATCAAATATTTGTCAAAATACATTTTATCTTGCACTCTCATGTGAAGTAGAGCACTATTGAAGGTAAATGTTTGGCTATTGCCAGAAAGAGATCCCAAAATAAAAAGTTATCAAGAAGATGAAACATTATTTATCTCACATCTAGCATCATAAGGTAGTGTTTCAGGTTGGGAATTGCTCTATTCCTTGAAGTCATATAGGGGCCCAGGTTGCCTGAACCGTCTTGCTACTTCATTATTGCTGTTCTCGACTATACACATGGAGCTGGGTCACAGGCTCAGGCATGTTCCAACCAGCAGGAGAGGAAAGATGTGCAGTTATGATCCATTAGTTTTATGTAAGTCCAGGGCAGCAGAAGTCACACACATAACTTCTGAGTACAGTCAGTTGGAAATAGCTTAGTTTCCATGGCCACTCTTAATTGCAAGGCTCTAGTAAATAGTTTCTAGCCAAACAGTTGCTATGGTTTGAATGTCCCCTCCAAAATTCCTGTTGAAATGTAATTGCGATAGTGATGATAGTGAGAGGTAGGACCTTTGAGAGGTGATAAGGTTATGAAGGCTCTGTCCTCATGAATGGATTGGTGCTGTTATCATGAGAGTGAGTTAGTAATCACAGGAGTAGACTCCTGATAAAAAGATACATTCAGCTTCCACCCTTCCTCTTTCTCTCTTGTATTCTCACTTGCTGCTATGGTTTGGCTCTGTGTCCCCACCCAGATCTCATGTTGAATTGTAATTCCCAATGTTGGGGGAGGTACCTGGTGGGAGTTGATTGAATAATGGGGGCGGATTTCCCCTTTGCTGTTCTCATGACAGTGAGTGAGTTCTCATGAGGTCTAGTTGTCTGAAAGTGTGTAGCACTTCCCCCGTCATTCTCCCTCTCTCTCTGTCTCTCTCTCTCTCTGTGTGTCTCTCTCTCCTGTCATGTGAAGATGTGTTTGCTTCCTCTTCTCCTTCCACCATGATTGTAAGTTTCCCAAGGCCTCTGAGCAATGCCTTCTGTAAAGCCTGTGGAACTATGAGTCAATTAAAATTTTTTTGTTTATAAACTACCTGGTCTCAGGTAGTTCTTTATAGCAATGTGAGAACAAACTAATACACTTGCCCTTCCACCATGGGAGGATACAGCACAAAGGCATAGCCTATGTTGCCATCTTGCTTTTGGACTTCCAGGCCTCCATAACCATAGGCCAGAACAAATTTTGTTATTTACAATTACCTAGTCTGTGATATTTTGTTATAGCAGAGGAAAATGGACTGAGATAGTAGTCATGGAGCCAACTTGAACTTCATATTGTAAACAATGAGAGAACCAATTTTGCTAGAAAACTAGCACTTTCTGCCATAGGATGTGATGACAAAATGTGATCGTATTACAATATAAACCTAATATAAAAACCTAATATGAACCCCAGTAATTATTGAGGCATGAACACTCAATATAGGTCTGATAGGTTTTATATGGGCAGCAGAATGTAGAAAATCTTTAGCAGCATAGTTCGATATGCATAATAAGGTTAAATGATTTAGGGAGATGATCAGGTTATTTGTATATCCTGATTGTGGGTGTCCATGAACAGATCTTAAATTTTCAGGGAGCAAGCACAACTTTAGCTTATAGTATACAATCAGTGCTGATGATGCCACATTGCTTTTAGTTGCCACTTTTTTTTTTTTTTTTTAACACTTCTGTAATCTGCAAGAGATGAGAAACTCACATGTTGCCTGATTTTATAGTTAGGTAATCAGTATGGCTATTACTCACACCACACTCACTACGGGGGACAAAATTTTTAAAATCACTTAAGTTAGACTCCAAGGAGTGCCCCTTGATCAAAGGGTAGCGAGAGATAGTAACACATTATTATTGGAAGGCACACAGTATCCACCTCTGGTTAGAGGCGTGAGAATTGAAGAGACTACTTTCATGAGACACACTTTGAATCAATAAACAGGGATGTGGGCTTGATATGATGAAAACATGGGGAGTTATTCCAATATATCTCAGAAACATGATGAGATAAGCACAGAGAGAGGAGAGCAGCTCCATACCCTACAGTGGTAACACTTATTGTTGCTTCTTATTCATTTCCAGTGAAGAAATGTTTTTGGAAACTGCTAGATAAATTTTAATTATTAATGACAGTAATAAAAATATTTATAAGAAAACAACTATAAAGTAAACGAAGGAGCACACCAATGAATTAGCATTTAATTACCAAATATTGCAAGAGACAGATAAATGCAGGACATCAGCTGCACAAGCAAATAGGGAAAGAGCCCTAGGCCTTGAGTGTAAACTCTTCTAGTGGTGGGCATTAGATACGTGGGGCTAATTTGGAATTTGTTCCCTCAAATAACTAGGGGGCAAATTCTGCTTGTGTTAATTTTCAGGCAAATAAATATCTTTGCACCTCAGTGTCAAAGATGCACTCAAGGTAATTTATGAACTAGAACTTCCTTTATCTCAGAGTGACTTTTTGTTAACGTTTAAAAATCTTCTAATCACTTACTCCATGACTATGGATAACTGACTTGCCTTCATTGAGCCTCGAAATGAGTATAGAGAAGTTAGTGTAGGAAATGAGGGTGGGGATTGACTTGATTACTTTCAAGTATATCGAGACCCTTGTATTTTGAGCCTATATTATCTTCAATTATGGATGTTTCAAATTGAGTAAGTCAACTGGCTCTTAGAGGCTGGTTGAAAGAACTGGTCCAGTCCCCTGCTATGGAGCTGTCTGGGTTATCATGGGCATTTCAGATGGTAGTAACTTGGGGAACTCGGTTACCAATGTTAAATAGTTGAGTTTTCCTGGGGCTATCTCTAAGAAGGGGACATTTGTTTTCACAGAACTGTAACAGTTAACAAGTGCAGCTCCAGTATCAGACAGCCTCATTCAAAACTTGGCACCACCATTTTTTTAATTTGACTGTCTTTGGATAAGATATTAACATCTTCATAACTCAGTTTATTTATGCTTAAAATGGCTTGAAATCTTGTGAGGAGTTCAAGAAATGACGACCTAAATGTTTAGTACATTGCTAGTCTTTAATAAGCACTGGGTAAATGCCTGTTATGATCATTTCAGTTCTTATTGATAGTGATGCTAATCTGCAGATAACAGAGTTCACATTTAGAGAATAAGGAAAGACAGCAACCTCAGGGTTATTTTTTAAGCTCTAGTAGGGCCCCTGTACATACACATTTCACTGGTGTCTTCCCACCTCACTGTAACTCTACTTTCTCTAGAAACAGGTGCCTTCTCCACCCATGGGACTAGGCCACTAGCATCCATGTTTACAGAGTTCTGCTCACAATCTCAGCACTTATTTGTCTATAGGACAACAATTAAACTCATGATGAGACAATCTAGTCTTTTGTCATTGGAATTCGGAATTAGGACTGATAACCCCTTTATGATTGCTCTCACAATGTGAAAAATTGGGAGCTGGGCTGTGGCCATGTTTTTGAACATTCCAGCAAAAGAGCTAAAAAGTAATTGGTCTAGGCAGAAAAATCCAAATATAAATGTAGTGATGAAATAAGGAGAAAGCATCCTGAAGCCTTTCTAGGCTCTACTTCAAACCCAGTGGTTTCCAAATCTGTATGTTCATTAGAATCACTTTGTTATCTTCCAAAAACTCTAAAGCCTACATTGAACTATAGGCTAATGAAATCACAAAATTCAAGACCAGGACAGAAACATCAGTATTTTAAAATCTCTCTGAATAATTTCAATATACAGATATGTGTGGACTCCTTGTTCTGGTCCTTCCTGGATGTCTAGCTATAGAACTGCCATAAGTTACGAAATTCATTCATATATCTCTATAATAATATAAGCTGTGCTTTGGGAATTATGTACTTTACCAAGACTAGGTGCTAAATAGAGATGAAATAATACAAATTAGGATGCTAGATAACCATTTATTCTTTATGTACACACTATTAGTATAAGAAAACTTTACAGTTGCATTCAAAGACATAAAGCGTTGAAATATAGTATTTATAATGGATGAGCAAGAGATGAGGATAAATATTAGACTCTTGTAAACCACACATCTGGTAATAATGTTCCATTATGTTTTCCCCTAATATTCGTGGTAGTCAAATAGAAAATGGCAACTAGTTTCATCACCCCGTTGAATTTACATGTGAAAAAAGTAAACTACCTAAAAATATAAATTTCTTTTATTTTTGGGGTTGTGTACTTGGGAGAAGAGATTCAAGCAATTCCCAAAGCCTACTCATTCATAAATGCCTGCCACGTTAAATGCCTTCTAATCCCTAGGACTCACTCTTAAGGTCAATATAGAGAGAATTCAAGATATAGTCTTTGTTGTTTTAGCTAAGTACCCAATCCCCTAGTCAATTCCAGTTCTTTTATATTTCTTGGCTATTCAGTTAGATGTCTCCGATTTAGAACCTCTGGGAACTTTGGGAACACATGATGAAAACGCTGGACATTCAAATGTCTAGTATATATATATATATATATATATATGTGTGTGTGTGTGTGTGTGTGTGTGTAGTATACATATATGATACTGTACTATATGTGTATAGCATACTATATAGTGCATATAGTACATATGCTATACTGTTTATATATACTGTATATATGTACTATATACATACCATACATACTCTATATCCTATATGAATGAATATATATTCTATATGTATTTATTTTTAATAAAAATGAGTTAAAATGATTTATGAAAAAGGACTCAGTATAGTACCAATAATATAATAAATTTTCCACAAATATAACCTGCAGGTGAAAATAAAAACGGAAGTATAAGAGTAGTGAAGACACTCTAAGGACTTTCTAAGACAGAAGTCTCCATGTCTGATGCATATTATATCAATATTGTCTGGAAGGTTCAAATATATGTATATATGTATTTGCAGAACATTTATTAGATTCCTGTAACTACACTGGGTTCTTTTTAATTAATCATTTAAATTCATTTTTATTAAAAACCTTTACGTTAAGTATTATTTTCCCCATTTCACAGGAAAAGGAACTAAAGCTCAGGGATCTTGAAACTAAAATAAGTGTTTCAAAGTCACAAAAATATATGCAAGTTATAAATAAAAATAAGACACATTTTCTATTCAAAGAAAAAGATGAGGTTTAGTTGTGTAGGAATTTCTGTAGCACAGACTGGTGAATAACAGAATAATATAGGACAGTAAATAGTTCATGCCTCAGTTTCTTCATTGTCAAATTAGGGATGACACTGGTTTTAAATGAAGTTAGAAGACTTCAGGGAAACATGTCTTCCAGGTGCAAAATAAGATTAGCATGACAAGAAGCATAGCAAATTGATCAAACTGCTGGTTAGAAACCCAGAGTTCTCACACAACATCATCTTGCGGCACTAAATGCCAATCAATGAGGATTAAGTGGATTGAATTTTCCTTGGAGAAACACGAGTTTTTAAAATGAAAAGGAAAAAGTCTTGGATTAATAGCTACAAAGGGTTTTGCAGACACGATGCTAAAGAAACCAGTCATTTGATAAACTTACTTTTGAAAAGAAAAGCTTTGAGTTCAGAATCATGAAAGTATTAAGTATGAAGTCTAGAAGGAACCTAATATGTGAAAAATGCTGATCACTAAACAAAATCCACAGTGTATCCAGGATGCATTATGGCAAAAATTAATTTGATTGCTTCCCTAAAATTTACAATATGTGGAAAGCTCTCTAAGGGGGAGGGAAAGAAAACACATACACATACATATAGACATACAAAATTCCGGCGGGAGAAGGAAAACCCCTATTTTATTATAATTCAAAGCTAGTGTATTGTACTCAATCACTCTCAGGCCATTAGATTTAGAAAGGTGGAGCACACAAGTGCAAAGATAAGTCAATTGATGAGGCCAATTGAATTGCACCAATATGGTCTTCGATTTATCTTTATCACACAGTGCCTAACCAAAAGTCTTAAAAGTTATTATCAGGTATTGAAAGGGGCCTGTATGCCTCCTTGAGAAAAGTCTAACATGAACCAATAAAAGCAATTCCAGGTAACAGAGATGCAGTGTCATAGAATCAACTAGATACTAGATGAGGCCATTTAATGTAGTACTTGTCCCTGTAGCTACGTTTTCTACCCTGGCTCCTTAGTTTAGAGTCCCATTTTTGTTTGTCACTTCCTAATCTGAAATGTTGGCTTCTTCTCCTTTTGAAATAATGGCTTCAATCTGCTGCTATCATCACCTGGCATTTTTGATCATGGTCTGAAGCTTCCATCTAAATGTTTCTTTCTGGTCCCGATCCTGAGTGTCTCCACTTTAATTTTAATGAGGCTTTATTCTCAGTGACAAATTTAGATACTGTTAAGGTACTTCAGATTAAGAGCACTCTACAAAATATACGGATATTGTTTTTATTTTTCAGGGCTCTTAGGTGGGATAGAAATACTCTGGGGATACCAACATGAGCAAGGTTAGCATATTTTCTCTGCTCATGAAACTTACATCTATAAGAAAGACAGACAGTAAGCAACCCCTTTCCATGAATGTATTAAGCAATCTGGTGGGAACAGGTACAATAAAATGCCCCTACCATGCTCCACTGAGGGAGGTGAAGTTGAATCTATGACTAGAGGAGAGAGGGAGGTAGAGGCAGCAGAAGCAAGTGTCCAAGTAGTGAAAGCAGCACATATTCAGGGCTGGAGATAAAGAAGAATCAGTGTCTCAAAGGCAGAGAAGGAAACTCTGAGTGACTTGGGAAAAGATTCAATCAGAGATGTGTCTGAGAAGGATACTAGAGGTGTGGGCAGGCAGGAGATGTGAAAGCGTGTTGAAATCCATGAAAGGAAGTTAGACTTCATTCTGTGTGCAGGAAAGGCCCATTAAAGGGCTTTTAGCAGGTCAAGTAAGATGGTGAGAAAAACCCATTTGAAAAGTTCTTCTTGTGGTATATAAGAATACAAGGCTTTCTTCTCACCTGTCCTGCAACTGGCAATATTAAAACAAATCCAAACAAGTATCATTTTTGGAGGGGCTGGTCTCCACTGAGGCCTGGCTCACTGGGTCTCCTACTTGGGTACCGTTAAAGAACCGTGGATCTGGGCCCAGTACAGCTTTTACATCATCATTCTGGTGACAAGACTGGGAAGACAAAGTCAGTGGCATCCCTGAACAATAATAATCCCCAAGTAAGATATGCCATCCCTTACATAAGCAAGCAAGAAAACACTGAGACAGGAACCAAGAAACAGACATTTTATATATCATGCCAAAGACCGCTGAGGGTAAGTAAAAATCTGAGAAGTGTCATCCATCATCCATCCAGGCAATTGTCTGCTCTGACAGCTTATGCAGGGAGCAAGGACATATTGCTGGAAGGCTTAGGGGAAGGGGGAGTATTCTGTGCTTCTGTGTCCTTAAAGGTGAGCTTTAGACTGGGAACAACATTCAGTTTCTCTTCCGCAAGGGTCTGCTCATGTAATAGTCATACAAGAGTTTCCTTAACTGATTTGCATTTTTAATTTTTGAAAAAAGTATGACTACTAGCATAAAGAAGTTCAGTAGATTTTAGAATTCACAGATCTCATGCTTCAGGGAATGTGCTTCAGTGCCAGAACCCTACAACCTGCTTGGGTAAGAACAATTCCACTATTGGAATTGTTGGGTAAGAACAATTCCATATGTGTGTGTGTGTGTGTGTGTGTGTGTGTGTGTGTGTGTGCATGTGTGTGTATGCATATGTGTGTGTGTGTGTGTATATATATGTATATATATATGTGTATATATATATATATATATATATATATAGAGAGAGAGAGAGAGAGAGAGAGAGAGAGAAAGTCTAAGGAATGCAAAGTAAAATTATTTACCTTCCTGGAAAAAAAAATTGATCTTATTCTTTACTTCTGAAATATCCTTTTGTTTTAAGCTTATTTCAGTCCACAGCATCTGTCTTTATGATATGATTCTCTTTATTCTAAAATATGTAGTTACATTCATATTTTCATTTAGCGGTCCTTAAAATAAGATGAAATTATGAGCCTATTCCTCAGGAATACACACATACATATTCAGGTTTCCATGCAGCTTTAGACCCTAGTAAAAACCTTCATGCAAGTGTCTTAAAAGAACTTCATCTACCATTTATCAGTGCATTTATTCATCAAACGTTTGTAGACTATCAATTATTGGCCATATAATTCTCTAGGCTAGGTTCTAAGGAATTAAAATAAAAAGACACTATTATC